>NC_048581.1:46187613-46442613 GCF_013265735.2 Oncorhynchus mykiss
GCTATCAGAGTGGAACAGAAGCGAGGTGGAGGTTTGATGTTGGATGTGTGAGAGGATAAAAGGGATGTCTTGATGGGTTTAGCTGGCTACTCATGCTATGCCGAGAGCAATGACAATGACATCCCATCCCCATGCACGCACCACAAAAACACACACTATCCACACTCTCTCTCTCTCTCTCTCTCTCAGATTACAATGTCAGGTTATGATTATCTCGTCAAGAAATGTTGATAAGGAGAGATTAATTGCCAATAGTCACAATTTTCCAACTGCTCTCTTCAGTTGAAAGTATAACTCTACAATGCCATGGATGTAGCTGTATGTGGCTGCCAGCAATTGTCGACAAAACAAACCTTCTGACCCACAGGTTGCAACATTGCATTGTTTCTAGTCTTGTTGTTCCTATCTATTTCCAACATTTTAACATTTGAAGACTGATGTTCTCCGTGGAAGGCTGTGGGGTGTTGGCTCATTGAGATGAAATAATTTCACAGTGCTCGTCAGTCTGTGCGCATAAATGTTTTTTGTTTGTTTGCCTGTGCATATGTATTGCATGTAAGAAATGGTGTGTGTCTGTCTGGGTAGAAGCTTACCCAACTCTCTCTCTCTCTCTCTCTCTCTCTCTCTCTCTTTTCCAGGAGTCATCCTCCAGGCCTCTCGTCTCTCCCTGGCTGGGGAGTCTTCTAGAAGGGGGCCCCTCCTGACCACCATGAAAGGGTTAGGAGCCAACCGCAATCGCTCCGACTCCTGCGACCCCACCCAGGGCCCCCCGGAGCCCCTGTACCCCCACCAGGCCGCCACACTGCCTCGCAGCCCCTACCTTCTCAGCCCCACCAGCATGGACCACTACGGCACCATGGACCCGCACCACTACAACCCCTCTGTGGACCACCACTACAATCAGGGCTCCCTGCCCCCGGACTATTCTCTCCCCCTCAACAACCAGCTGTCCAACAGCAGCACCTTCCCCCGCATCCATTACAACGCCCACTATGACCCGTCCGACTTCTCCCCGCCACAGGGGGACAGCATCGGGGGCATTAGCACGGGAACCCTGGGCACCTCCATGTCCATGGGCATGGGAATGGGCATAGGGATGCATGGCTCGAGTGGCATGGGGGGCCTGCAGAGCAGTCGGGGGCCCATGATCACCAGCGGCTCTGCCACCATCTCCGGCGGGGCCAAGATGAACCGGCAGCTGGCGCCTAACTTGCTGGACCAGTTGGACAAGCAGCTGCCTGGGGGGCCCAGAGATGGCTTCAGCACACTGCAGTTCCACCGGAGCACATCGGCCGCCCTCTCCGCCGCCTCCAAGCAGCGCACCGACAGCCCCGGGCGCATCCGTAACCTGGTGTGCTCTGTCCAGAAGCTCTTCGCCAAGTCACAGTCAATGGATGGCCACAACCTCAAGGGTGTCAATGGGCGTTCGGGGGCAGGAAGTGGCAGCGGTGGGACCTCATCCGGGACCGAGGACGGTGGGAAGCGGGACCAGCGAGCAAAGAGCAAAGACCGGGGCGGGTCCAAGTCAGATGGGGGCGGCACGGGCAAGCGGCGGCCGCGCTCCAACATGTCGGGCTACTGGAGCTCGGACGACCTGGACAGTGCTGACCTCAGCAACTACCGCAACCCCATAGCCATGACACTGGGACGACCCACAGCACATGCCACCCAGCACGCCACCCACGGTACTGCCTACGATTCCCAGCAGGGGGCACTACAGCAGCAGCAGGGGCACCAGAGCCGCTACGTGGTCCACAGCGGATACAATACCATCAGCTCATCCAAGAGCCACAACGAGGTCATAAAGTATCAACAGGCACTGCCAGGACCTGGGGGCGGAGGTGGGGGCGGAGGAGGAGGTGGGATCAGCATGGGGGTGAACAGTAATGACTTTATGAAGGGGGGTTCGTGGTCGACACTGACCCTGGGTCAGCCCAGACAGGTGCTGCAGAAGGGCCACTCGGCCACCCTGGACCGGTCCATGCTCAAGTCCAAGTCGTGCCAGCAGGAGCTGGCCTGCAACTACCTGCAAGTGGGCAGACAGGTGAGTAGTATCTAAAAAAAATTTGTTGTCAAACGGATATGTGCTGGACATAAAGAAATTGCGGAGAGATAGAATAAGGCATAGTGGACACAACCCTAAAAGTGGCAACATATTAAAGATTTTAAAGGGGATATTTTTTTTACCAAAATAGGAAAATATGACAAAAATACACTTTCTGTCAAACAATAACACTTTTTCTTTTGTTTACATTTTGTAACACAAGTAAATAGTTTAAATTCCCCCAAAATAAGCATATATTTTGAAAATAATTGCACATTTATAGTCAAATTTGATGTTTCAAAATAAACGTTTTTGTATGGTTTCATGTTTTGAACAGAAATTTTGATCAATTTCATCCATAGCCACTTGTTATGAACATGTTATTCATTCAAAGTGTTTTGTTTCTGTGATACTCAGAGGCTGAGACATTGGCGAAACAGCTAATCTGACCTACTGGTATGACCTAAGATGGCCGGCAATATAGGCGATATGGGCGCCGGTGCCATCAGACTCTTAGCTCTAACTTTGGAATGCTATGGGCTATCAATTCAGTTCCTATTGCATCGAAAAGATGAGACTCTCGATTTGGTATTTTTTTAGTTACAGTGGTTGCCATGCCCCCCGAGCGGCCATATCTGGGGTAGCTCCATAGAGCCAGTGGTGGAAAAAGTACTCAATTGTCATACTTGAGTAAAAGTAAAGATACCTTAATAGAAAATGACTCAAGTAAAAGTGAAAGTCACCTAGTAAAATACTACTTGAGTAAAAGTCTTTATTTGGTTTTAAATATACATAAGTTTCAAATGTAAATGGAATTGCTAAAATGTACTTGAGTATCAAAAGTAAAAGTAAAATAAAAATAATTTCAAATTTCTTATATTAAACAATCAAGAAGACATTTGTTTGTTTTTTTATTTTTATTGACAGATATCCAGGAGCACACTCCAACACTCAGACATCATTTAGTTTAGTGAAGTAAAAGTTGCCCAAAATATTACTAGTAAAGTGCAAACAGTGAAATGGTTCCAATCGTTTTTTCATTTCATTTTTTCCACAGGGGGTTTTAGAAACACCATGCTGTAGGTCATGTAAGTGTCTGCTACTGTACATGCAATATGCTTTGTGGACTTCACTGGACAGAGGTTGCTGTCCGGTTTTGTGCTAAAACAAACGTGTGGTTGAATTTATTCTGCCAATGCGTCTTCTTATTGTCTCGGCCTTTAGGCCTATATATCACGGTCACAAGGCATATAAATGAACAGGTTATAGAGCAAACAACGCAATTATCACAACACATACGTTGTAATATGGCATTTTTGGCTGGGGGGGGGGGGGGACTATTGGAACCATTTCGCTGTTTGACCGCTAGGTTTTATGGGTATTATGACTTTGTTATGATACTATGGTATTCCATATCTATATCTTTTCAGGGTACAAATGTGGTGCTTTTATCACTAAGTTTACTAAGTTTACATGTTCAGTTTAGCCACGCAAAACAAGTACACAAAATAGAGATTACTATGTTAACACTGAAATCATGGTAAATTGTGGGAGGGTTGTCTGAAATGGCAATCTTTGACCACTTGAGGGTCAAAATTGACCCCTGTTGGCACTTATAGGGTTAAATATTCCAACAAATATCCAGACAGTTTTTCAGGTTTGACAAAGATCTGTTTGGATCGAAACATAAAACTTGTAGCCTTGTGACTACAATAAACCTACTATACTGTATGTGTTGGACCATTTGAGTGTTAGGTTGACTATTCCTCCACTGTATGTCCGCTTGTCTTGTTTTTCAATTACCTCAGTTTATTTCACTAAGATATGGCCCTGTCTACCAGTTTGGTATGATTACTGTGCATCATCCATTTTATCAGCCTGACTTTATGTCGTGACATTTATCCATGTGACATTAACATGCTTTTTTTTACCCATAGAATTGTTTTGATACAAATTGTTTTTACTTGGTTTTCAAAGTAAAGATATTGAGGGAGGAGTTGGTCAAATGTAACAGCCCTATAACATTCTTAATGATTTCATTAATTTTTTTTTTGTTCAAAACGTTTATTTACATGTGCAATCGATAACACCATAGCTATGGTCAAGAAAAGTAGGATGGTGTCCCTCAGGGATCTGTTGTGGGTCTTTAGAACATACTGTAGATACTTTAGATTACTGAATGAATTCAGCAAAACAAATTATATTATGTGAATATCACAATACACACACAATCATCTCAATATAAATTACATAGTGGTATATTGTCATATATAAGAATATATATATGGGCTGCTGCTTGTAGGGGGACTGGAGTAACACGCTGGGTCGCAGCGGTGGAGTAGCCGGAGCCAACGAGATCCCATGCAGGCGCATGCGGAGTGGCAGCTACGTGAAGGCCATGGGTGACCTGGAGGACAGCGACGACTCAGACGTCAGCATCAAGCCCTCGCCCAAAATGGCCGCCCGCCGCCAGAGCTACCTCAGGGCCACCCAGCAGTCTCTGAGCGACCAGCTACCGTCACGCAAGTAAGCTCAGCACCAAAGTATCCCACATGGACATTAATGTAGGCAAACATGCATTCATGTCAGCATACTAACATGTAGACCTTTTTGATGTAGCGATTTGATCAATACTGCCTTGCTGACATAGAGTTTGTAGACTTTATAACACTTTCAAGTTGACGCAAACCCGAACTACACTGAACAAAAATATAAATGCAACATGTAAAGTGTTGGTCCCATGTTTCATGAGCTGAAATAAAAGATCCCAGAAATGTTCCATACGCACAAAAAGCTTCTTTCTCTAAAATGTTGTGCACAAATGTGTTTACTTCCCTGTTAGTGAGCATTTCTCCTTTGCCAAGATAATCCATCCACCTGAGAGTGGCATATCAAGAAGCTGATTAAACAGAATGATGATTACACAGGTGCACCTTGTGCTGGGGACAATAAAAGGCCACTCTAAAATGTGCAACACAATGCCAGAAATGTCAACATTTTTGAGGGAGTACGCAACTGACATGATGACTGGAGGAATGTCCATTTATTTCTTTACCATAATCCACCTCCAATGTCGTTTTAGAGAATTTGGCAACCGGGCCTCACAACCGCAGACCACATGTAACCACGCCAACCCAGGACCTCCACATCTGGCTTCTTCACTTACGGGATGGTCTGAGACCAGCCACCCGGACAGCTGATAAAACTGTGGGTTTGCACAACCGAAGAATTTCTGCACAAACTGTCAGAAACCTTCTCAGGGAAGCTCATCTGCATGCTCATTGTCCTCACCCGGGTCTTGACCTGACTGCAGTTCGGCGTCATAACCGACTTCAGTGGGCATATGCTCACTTTTGATGGCCATTGGCACGCTGGAAAAGTGTGCTCTTCATGGATGAATCCCGGGTTTCAATTGTACCGGGCAGATGGCAGACAGTGTGTATGGCGTCTTGTGGGTGAGCGGTTTGCTGATGTCAACGTTATGAACAGAGTGCCCCATGGTGGTGGTCGGGTTATGATATGGCCAGGCATAAGCTACAGACAACGAACACAATTGCATTTTATCGCTGGCAATTTGAATGCACTGAGATATCGTGACAAGATCCTGAGGCCCATTGTCGTGCCATTCATCCACCACCATCACCTCATTGCCTGCATACTGACCAGACACGTCACCCATTGAGCATGGTTGGGATGCTCTGGATCGTGTACGACAGTGCGTTCCAGTTCCCACCAGTATCCAGCATCTTCACACAGCCATTTAAGAGGAGTGGGACAACATTCCACAGGCCACAACCAACAGCCTGTTCAACAATGTGAAGGAGATGTGTCGCGCTGCATGAGGCAAATGGTGGTCACACCAGATACTGACTGGTTTTCTGACCCACACCCTTACCTTTTTTTCAAGGTACCAACAACACCAACAGATTAAATCCATAGATTATGGGCCTAATGAATTTATTTCAATTGACTGATTTCCTTATAGGAACTGTAACTCAGTAAAATCCTTTACATTGTTGTGTTTACATTTTTGTTCAGTGTAGTATCAACTCAATTACATTGTATAGGATAAGCATTAATAAGGCTATGTCGCATAGCATACACACATCCTTTCACTCTCTCTTAGACGCCCACACACAAGCATACAGACGTACACACAGTTGCATGATGTATATTTTATCTTTATTTAACTAGGCAAGTCAGTTAAGAACAAATTCTTATTTACAATGACGGCCTACACCGGCCAAACCCAGGCGATGAAGGGCCAATTGTGCACCGCCCTGTGGGACACCCAATCATGGCCGGTTGTGATACAGCCTGGATTTCGAACCAGGGTGCCTGTAGTGACGCCTCTAGCACTCAGTTGCAGTGCCTTAGACCGCTGCACCACTCGAGAAGAATGAATAAGGCTATGTCACATAGTATACACACACATCCACATCCTTTCCCTCTCTCTTAGATGCACGCACGCACGCACACACACACACACACACACACACACACACACACACACACACACACACACACACACACAGACCTACACACAAACACACACACATAAACAAACACACACACTGAGCCCATGGCACCATTTCAAAACAGAGCTGTGACATGCAGGAAGGAGACGGCCATGCTGCCAGCTTTTGGCATGCCAGTAAACAGGCCTTGCATACTATAGAGACTAACACACACAGTCAGACAAGCTGTGCTCACTCACGCGTGGGATTAAGCACCGTCAGACTCCTGCCTCCTACACATGCCAGAGCTCTGATTATGGTTTCCTCACCGTTGATTTACTAACGTTTCCACAACGTAGCGGCTTGGCCTGAAAGGATAGAGTCCTCTTACCGTAACATTTTCGGAACATCACACACACGATGCCGCCTTCAGCTACTGCACAGACAGATAGTGAGTCACCACAAACTAGGCTATAGTCTCCTCCTCTCCCCCTGACAGACTGACTAGGGTTTCTAGTTCATTGTCTCTAGATTACATGCTTTCTGAAGCAGACAGACACACACTGGGCTAGACACAGGGGGGGGGGGGGACAGTGCATTGGGGGTCCTGTTCATTTTCACATAATGACAAACGAATCGAAACCCATTTTGATTAAGAGTCACAGAGAATGGGATCAACAATGAGCAAGCTGCTGGGTTTACGGTTTCCTCTAATGTCTCCTTTGATTTGAAGGAACTTAAAGGAGTTTGTAAGGTTTGTGTTCTCCATGTTCTCTGAGGTCAGGATTATATGGCATGACATGTGTGCCAATAATATCCTAAACCTTTGTGTGATAGAATTTGACACGGATGTATTTCCATAGGGACGTGTTGTTGCAGACTGGCAATCACGAAGCAAAAGTGAATATATTCTGTTACGTCATGATAGACGCAGCTTTTTGTTGATATTGACAACACACACAACATGATAAAGTAGCAGGAGTGTTGCTTAAAAAAAATGACATGTCATTAAAATACGTAAATGATTTCAAACCTGCATGCTAAATGACTCTAACCCTGCTCCCCCCCACCCTGCCAAAACCCAAACGCCAAACCCCTGTTCTCCCGCCGTGGTCTGCTCCACCCTGGTTGGCAGGAGCAGCAGAGCCCTGGATTACGCCATGCTGCAGGGGGAGCTGGAGGCACTGTGGTCTCCTCTGCACAGTGTGTCCTCTCTGCACCAACTGGGCAGGTCAGTGCTAGGCAGCCAGCTAATCACCATTAGGTGGCAGGCTTACGCTTACACTGGATTGGATGCTGCCCCAATCAATCAATCAATCAGTCACCACTCCCCCTGCCCCCCAGGTCTTGCCCACCTCTTCGGTTACCCATGCCACGTGAGTGCCAACGCCATGCCAAAGTCATGCCACCCACCACACCCGCCTTTTCCTCCAAACTAATTTGCTTCCCCCACTGCCCCCTCTGCCCTCACACAAAGTACCCCCCCTCCCAAATAAAGGATTGCCAATGCACAGCTGGCCTTCCATGCCAGGGATCTCCGTCTGTACAGTCATGACAAAAATATATATTGCTCAGAGAAATATGATTTAAAATGATTGGATCTCCTGTTATCAATACTCCGGCACCATCCTCTTGCTAGGATAATGACACTGAGCCTTTTTCTCAAATGTTTTCTGAGATTGGAGAACACATTGGGAGGGATCTTCAACCACTCATCCATACAGAATCTTACCAGATCCTTAATCATCTGTGCTTATGGACTGCCTGCTTCAATTCAAACCACAGGTTTTCAATAGGGTTCAGGTCCGGGTACTGAGATGGCCATTGCAAATTCTTTATTTTGTGGTCAAATCATTTATGAATTTCTTTCTTTGTTGTTATCCTCGCAAAGGGAGGGTGCCGGAGTATTGAAAGCCGGGGTGCCAAAAATATTGACCCCTATCCTTTTTCGTTCCACGAAATGAGTATTTTAACAATGTCAAATGTCCTTGTGAAGCTCGCATTCAATTGCCACTCCCTGTTGGCCACAATGCGCTTCCATTCCCCCTGTCACAAGGGGATTTATGGCTGATTTAAGATTAAACCATCAACCCTGTTACTGTCAACCCTGTTACTTTATTTGGCAGTTAACAGGCACTTATTTTTTAAATTAGACCTCCTGAGATGGGAAAATTATTTTTTTAATTAAATTAAACATGTGCTCTTTATGACAGAATATTAACATTAGGTGAAATCCCCCCAAAAATGTGATCAACTTGAATTGGTGGAACGACCCACTTCTTAAACAAATATCTTTCTCTGAGCAATTGTATTAGTATAAAATAATATAATTATCCCATTTATTTAGCATACAATTTCGGTCATGACTGTACAGTTGAAGTAGGAAGTTTACATACACTTTAGCCAAATACATTTAATCTCAGTTTTTCACAATTCCTGACATTTAATTCTAGTAGAAATTCCCTATCTTAGGTCAGTTAGGATCACAACTTTATTTTAAGAATGTAAAATGTCAGAATAATAATAGAGAGAATGATTTATTTCAGCTTTTAGTTCTTTCATCAGATTCCCAGTGGGTCAGAAGTTTACATACACTCAATTAGTATTTGGTAGCATTGCATTTAAATTGTTTAACATGGTCAAACGTTTCAGGTAGCCCTCCACAAGCTTCCCACAATAAGTTGGGTGAATTTTGGCCCATTCCTCCTGACAGAGCTGGTGTAACTGAGTCAGGTTTGTAGGCATCCTTGCTCACACGTGCTTTTTCAGTTCTGCCCACAAATGTTCTATATGATTGAGGTCAGAGCTTTGTGATGGCCACTCCAATACCTACTATTTGTTCTCCTTAAGCCATTTTGCCACAACTTTGTAAGTATGCTTGGGGTTATTGTCCATTTGGAAGACCCATTAGCGACCAAGCTTTAACTTTCTGACTGATGTCTCGAGATGTTGCTTCAATATATCCACATAATTTTCCTTCCTCATGATCTATTTTGTGAAGTGCACCAGTCCCTCCTGCAGCAAAGCACCCCCACAACATGACGCTGCCACCCCCGTGCTTCACGGTTGGGATGTTGTTCTTCGGCTTGCAAGCCTCCCCCTTTTTCCTCCAAACATAACGATGGTCATTATGCCCAAGCAGTTCTATTTTTGTTTCATCAGACCAGAGGACATTTCTCCAAAATGTACGATCTTTGTCCCCATGTGCAGTTGCAAATTGTAGTATGGATTTTTTATGGCGCTTTTGGAGCAGTGGCTTCTTCCTTGCTGAGCGGCCTTTTAGGTTATGTCAATATAGGACTCGTTTTACTGTGGATATAGATACTTTTGTACCCGTTTCCTCCAGCACCTTAACAATGTCTTTTGCTGTTGTTCTGGGATTGATTTACACTTCTCGCACCAAAGTATGTTTATCTCTAGGAGACAGAACACGTCTCCTTCCTGAGCGGTATGACAGCTGCGTGGTCCCATGTGTGTTTATACTTGCGTATTATTGTTTGCACAGATGAACGTGGTACCTTCATGTATTTGGAAATTGCTCCCAAGGATGAACCAGACTTGAGGTCTACCATTTTTTTTCTGAGGCCTTGGATGATTTCTTTAGATTTTCCCATGATGTCAAGCAAAGAGGCACTGAGTTTGAAGGTAGGCCTTGAAATACATCCAAAAGTACACCTCCAATTGACTTAAATTATGTCAATTAGCCTATCAAAAGCTTCAAAAGCCATGACATAATTTTATGGAATTTTCCATGCTGTTTAAAGGCACAGTCAACTTAGTGTATGTAAACTTCTGACCCACTGGAATTGTGATACAGTGAATTAGGAGTGAAATAATCTGTCTGTAAACAATTGTTGGAAAAATGACTTGTGTCATGCACAAAGTAGATGTCCTAACTGACTTGCCAAAACTATAGTTTGTTAACAAGAAATTTGTGGAATGGTGGAAAAATGAGTTTTAATGACTCCAACCTAAGTGTATGTAAACTTCCAATTTCAACTGTATGTACGGAAGAATCATCACAATCACATGAAAAGTGAAATGTCATGTCGCTATCACTGTGGGCCAGCAAAGACAAATAAATAGTAGGTTCTCTTTTGGTAATCACATTCAATATGTGCTGATATGAAGTGAATTTGGATTGTTTTCCCTAATAGTCTTTGATATTGGCACCCTGATGCGTGGAATAAGACTTTACATATACTTGACCTGTGTATCATTGGCTTTGCAGTGTTTGAGGGCTACAGTATATGGGTTATATTATTGTAATGAGATGAGATGGGCGAAACATTATTCACAGGTGTCATGATAGGGGCAATGATGCTGACAGGTAATGAAAATGATAATGAATGGAACCAGGGATGAGAAGCGACCTAAACTGAATTTATCTTCCTTTCATCTCCTGTCTGCCCCTCCCCTCTACTTCTCTCTTTTCTTTCCTTCATAATCCCTTTTCCCACTCCTCTCGGCTCTTCCATTCTTTGCTCATTCTCTCCTTCCCTTCTCTCTGATATCATCCCGTCTTCTCACGTCAACTCTTTTCCCATCCTCCCCTCCTCCTCCTCCTCCTCCTGTCCTCTTCAGCTGTCTTCCCTCTCTGAGAGAGTTGTCCACCAACCGTAGCCTGGACAACCTGGACTGTCTGGGGGGTCCGGTGGGGGGCTCCCTGTTCCCCCGCTGGGATGATGAGGACTTCAGCCAGGGTGGCGGATGCAGCACCCTGGGGAGGAGCAGCTGCATTAGCCAGGTCAGAGGTCACCTGTGATGGGGGTTGGAGGGGGGGGTCATACAACTAGAATGGGACTTGAGCTTATCTCAGCATTAGACTCATTAGACTCTATTTTGTTCTTCTTCTTTCCGATCGTACTTTTAATTATTTTTGTGACAGAATAGTGGGGATGTACAGAGAAAGGGAATTAGATGCAGGAAGGAGCAGACTGCGGCACATATAATTGGACATATTTTGATTTTGGAGTGAAGTATAACATTAGCCCTCCAATTCTCCACCTCAGTTGATTCTGTTCTAATGAGGTAGAAGAGAGTATTTATACACCTCTCAAAAATCACCTAGCTCATTCCACTCATTCCACCTGCAAATCACTCAAGTCATTTTCAAGAGGCCCCTCTTTTGCCTCGAAATGAGAGTTTGCCTTGTCAAATGGGCAATTACTCTGATAACAGCCTTCAGCGACATGACTGCAATAGAATAATTCTCCTATTGAAAAAAAAAGAGTCCATTTTCATTATGTCTCTCATATTAATGTTCTGAGCCAAAAAAGCTAATTCCTCCATTTACACAGAAAGATCCATTACCTTTCTAGGTCATCATGGTTATGAAGAACGACTCTTGATCCTCTTTGATCTTTTACAAAAGGCCTGTCAAACTAGGCTTTAAAATCCATTAGTATTAAGCATTCTGACCCCATCTTGGGAAATGTACAACGTTTTATGAATTCAGGAAAATGCATGCGGATTCAGGCCTACATGTAAATTACTAATCTTCAGAGCTGCAAGGTACAGAACGCCTTTCTGTGAGTTGACTGTATATCAACCAAAAACCGCAGAATAACATGCTGTTATTATAAAGGGGACTGCAAAGTACAGACATGACGATGACCCTAAGAGTTGGCGAGACAGCGCTAAACAGATCGGGGATCAGGCTATAGATCTCATGCCCTCACTCTTTCTCTCACTTTCTCCCTTTTTATCTGTCACTCGTTCTCTCGCTCTCTCTCTGAGCTGTCGTTACTCCCCACTCTTTGATTTGCTGAAGTGTGCGACAGAGCCAACTGCATAAGTGACAACTCAAACACCATACTCATCACGTCCCTGTCACTCCAACACTGCGTTAGGCTCGCCTCTTAGAAAGATTGTTCATGTCCCTCAGTCAAACCTCAAGAGTCCTTCATTTGAACTGCTGCGCCTTTAATCTGGCTTCGAAACCAATTTAATGCAAGTCAATCAAATGGCTATGTTTTTATGAGAAGTTAGACATCTTTGATTAATACTTACAAAGTGATACTGAAACTAATTGGCAGTTAAAAATTGCATGGTTGTTAGCTTTGCTTAGCTTCTCAACTGCCTTAGACTTTGACAAGTTGCTATGAGGAGTTGATTTGGGAGAAAGTGTTACTGCTGCACTTTCCTGACCCCTCACCCAGCCTTAATACTGTAATGTGTCCTCTTGGGTGCATTTTACTGCATCCCATCCAAATGTGTCACACCACCGATAAATCTACGATAATCGAGAATTTGAATAAGTATTTTTCTACCGGTGGCCATGTATTCCACCTGGCTACCTCTACTGCGGCCAACAGCTCTGCACCCCCTGCAGCAACTTGCCAACTTGCCGATATCATAACCGCCATCGATAAAAGACAGTACTGTGCAGCCGTCGTCATCGACCTGGCTAAGGCTTTCGACTCTGTCAATCACCACATTCTTATCGGCAGACTCAATAGCCTTGGTTTCTCAAATGACTGCCTCGCCTGGTTCACCAACTACTTCTCAGAGTTCAGTGTGTCAAATCGGAGGCCCTGTTGTCCGGACCTCTGGCAGTCACTATGTGGGTGCCACAGGGTTCAATTCTCGGGCCGACTCTTTTCTCTGTATATATCAATGATGTCGCTCTTGCAGCTGGTGATTCTCTGATCCATCTCTACGCAGACAACAACATTCTGTATACATCTGGCCCTTCTTTGGACACTGTGTTAACAAACATCCAAACAAGCTTCAATGCCATACAACACTCCTTCCGTGGCCTCCAACTGCTTTAAATGCAATAAAAACCAAATGCATGCTCTTCAACCGATTGCTGCCTGCACCCGACCGACCAGCATCACTACTCTGACTTAGAATATGTGGACAACTACATATACCTAGGTGTCTGGTAAGACTGTAAACTCTCCTTCCAGGCTCGCATAAAGCATCTCCAATCCAAAATTAAATCTAGAATTGGCTTCCTATTTCGCAAAACAAAGCCTCCTTCACTCACGCTGCTAAACATACCCTCGTAAAACTATCCTACTGATCCTTGACTTCGGCGATGTAATTTACAAAATAGCCTCCAACTCTCCACTCAGCAAACTGGATGTAGTCTATCACAGTGCCATACGTTTTGTCATCAAAGCCTCATATACTACCCACCACTGTGACCTATATGCTCCCATTGGCTGCCCCTCGGTACATATTCGTCGCCAAACCCATTGGCTCCAGGTCATCTATAAGTCTTTGCTAGGTAAAGCCCGGCCTTATCTCAGCTCACTGTTCACCATAGCAACACCCAGCATAGCACACGCTCCAGCAGGTATATTTCACTGGTCATCCCCAAAGCCAACACTTTCTTTGGCCGCCTTTAATTCCAGTTCTCTGCTGCCAATGACTGGAACGAATTGCAAAAATCACTGAAGTTGGAGACTTATATCTCCCTCTCTAAATTTAAGCATCAGCTGTCAGAGCAGCTTACCGATCACTGTACCTATTCACAGCCAATCTGTAAATAGCACACCCAACTACCGCATCCCCATATTGTTATTTATCTTCTTGCTCTTTTGCACCCCAGTTTCTCTACTTGCACATCATCATCTGCACATCTATCCCTCCAGTGTTAATGCTAAATTGTAATTATTTCGCCTCTATGGCCTATTTATTGCCTTACCTCCCTACTCTTCTACATTTGCACACACTGTATATAGATTTTTCTATTGTGTTATTGATTGTACGTTTGTTTATGTGTAACTCTGTGTTGTTGTTTTTGTCACACTGCTTTGCTTTATCTTGGCCAGTTGTAAATGAAAACTTGTTCTCAACTGGCCTACCTGGTTAAATAAAGGTGAAATATAATACATTTAAAAAACTGGAATTAGCTCCCTCCTCTAACAGACGCAGTCAGCTGTGCTCTCAATGGCAGACCTGGTTCATATAGTATTTGATTTAATTCAAAACACTTAGTGTTTCCGTGAGCCTGCTTGAAGTATTACATGGGTATTACATGCACTTTTGGGACTATTCCATTGGTTCCGATTTGCTAGGTAACTTGAAAAAGGTACAGGAAATGTATTTGAAAAATGCAAATACTATTAGAACCCAGGTTTAATCCATGGATCTCTAACAACCATGCCTCTCTGGTCCCGGGACAAACCATGCCTTTCTTTCACTCTCCTGCTAGCAGCAGGAGCCGTGTAACGCTGTCCCTCTCTCTCTACCTCTGCCACCCATGCCAAGATGCCAACCTATGCCACCCATGCCAACCTGTCTTTCTCCTTCCAGCTACGAGACTTGGAGATGTTGAGCCAACGCTACGAGGATAGCTGCGCCGAGTCGTCGTTCCGAGATTCCCACACACTCTCGCGCTCCCATTCCCAGGCAGTGGAGCCTCCCGATCTACCCATGCCCACGTGCTTCCGATCTCGTAGCCATAGCTACCTGCGGGCCATCCAGGCCGGATGCTCGCAGGATGACGACACTGCTTCTGTGGACTCGGATTCGCCACCGCCAACCGCCACTACTGTTCGTACCTACAGCACCAGCACTGGTGAGTAGGCCTACCTTAGAGGCTGATCTTAGGTCATTTTTTCACTTTTACCTGCTAATGGTTGAGGTTATCATTATTGAGAGGGTAAGCTTTCTACTTGTCAGACTACTCACCACCCTGAACACCAACCTGGTCTCAGAGCATTGTATTATTCTGTCCATAAATCCGGGACACTCATTTAGTATGATATGTTATGTTTCGTTTGGTATGTATTCATTTGTGGATGTCCATCACCCATTTTGTATTATACAGTAGGTTACGAATTACTATTCGTATTATATGTTACGAATTTGCTAAATGTATGACATGCTATGAATTCTAGCTAGGTGGATAGGTGGTTAATAGTTATCTGGCTAACCTAACGTTAGCTAGGCTAGGGGTTAGGTTTAGGAGTTAGGTTAAAGGGTTACGGTTAGGGTTTGTGAAATTGTTAGCTAAAAGGGGAAGGGTTAGCTAATATCCTAAGTAGTTGCAAAGTACTGTCGCTAAAAAAGTAGTAAGTAGTTGAAAAGTTGCTCAAATGCTAAAGTTGTCCATGATGAGATTCAAACTCACAACCTTTGGGTTGCTAAACGTTTGGTTATACAGCCACCCAAGTAACCATCTGCTTTATGTAACCATACCAAATGTAACATATCATACTAATTTGAGCATGCAGGATTTACATGTACTATGTTATGTCTAGTCTATGATACCAGGCTGTGAACACATCCTGTTGTTATCCCATATCTGACAAGGTCAGTCACCCTTGGCTATGGTCCAGGCTTGGCCACCTGTGAAGTTGGCTTCGGTGGAGGCTGAAGCGTGTCTCTCTCTCTCCCTCTCTACTAGACTATGAACCACTCGTAATACAGAGGCTGAAAGACACACTCAGTTGGTTTGAATTGCCATCATGAGTTTCCTTGCTATTTTGCATCCATGAAATGATAGCCTACTTCCACGTCCAAAGCCTCCACATCGCAGCGCTCTTGACCGTAATCACCACGCCTCTTTCCCCACCGTTTCCTGGGAACTGGGCAATACAAAAGAAGGCTTTACCAAGAAGCTTGTGTTGAAACGAGTTGTTTCGAAGTAACAGCTCCTGCAATCCCGAAGCCATTTCTAAGCTTCGTTTTCAGTTTTTATCTTCTGATACAAGGGTAAGTGTTTTTTGCCAATAATGTTTACCTTCGGTTCTCAAATCGGTTCTCATTTAAGTCCTGAACAGCTTTGCAAACTATAATGTTAGCGAGTATAATGCAAGGGATACTGTTTGGATGGATATATTACTGTAGCTGTATTTGATTTTTGACAGTAAACCTGGACGAGGACAGTTGGCTTTCGTAATATTTAGCCACAGTTTAGCCTATAGATGCGCAATATTCGGGAATCGAGATCAGAGCGCGCGCGGTGTAACGTTAAGTCAACCGAGGTCAAATGTGTTTTATATTGGAAATTCGGTGGACATCCATTCATCAGTAGATAACTATTGAACCAAGAATACCATTACTATAAAGATGGTATATTCTGAATCAGGGGCGGATGGAGAGCAATCCACACTATATATATATATATATATATATATATATATATATATATATATATATATATATATATATATATATATATATATATATATGTATGTGTGTGTGTGTCTTTTTTTTTTTTTAACCTTTATTTAACTAGGCAAGTCAGTTAAGAACACATTCTTATTTTCAATATATATATATATATATATATATATATATATATATATATATATATATATATATATATATATATATATATATATGTGTGGATTGTTCTACAACGTATTATATATGTTTACAACAAAATATATACTGAACAAAAATATAGATTCAACGATTTTACTAATCTATGGATTTCACATGACTGGGCAGGGGCGCAGCCATAGGTGGGCCTGGGCTGGCGTGATTACACATGGTCTGCGGTTGTGAGGCCGGTTGGATGTACTTCCAAATTCTCTAAAACGATGTTGGAGGTGGCTTATGGTAGAGAAATTAACATTCAATTCTCTGGCAACAGCTGTGGTTGACATTCCTGCACACTTCGCTCAACTTGAGACAATTGTGGCATTGTGTTGTGATAAAACAACACATTTTAGAGTGGCTTTTTAATTGTCCCCAGCACAAGGCACACCTGTGTAATGATCATGTTTAACCAGCTTCTAGTCAGGTGGACGGATTATTATTATTTGTGCACAATTTTAGAGAAGCTTTTAGTGCTAATTGAACATTTCTGGGATCTTTTATTTCAGCTCATGAAGCAACACTTTGTTTTGTTCATATTTTGGTTCAGTATACATCACAGAAGACTGAAATATAACAAAACAATTTGACAAACCCTGGATGAGACGTTATTTAAAAAAAGTTTAATTATCATATCAGAACAAATATTAACATTCCACCCATGAGGCCGCTAGGTAATTTGACTGCAGGAAATGGCTACGACCCTTTAAGGAATACTGAATTAGGGTTAAGGTTAAGGGTTAGCTAACATACTAAGTAGCCTACCCATCCAACCTCCTTTCATTTGTGGCTTAAGTAACCATACCAAATGTAAGATAACATACTAATTTCAGTGTCACATATATAATTTGAGGCCAGGCAAAAAAATACATTTCTATACTGAATGTCACCCTGAACCAATGGAACATTCTCTGTTAACCTCATCAGGCTCAAGGACCCAAGCATTTTTTTAAACAACTTTCATTTATCTGCATGTCCAGCCCTATATTTAGCCTCGCAATTAAGTGTTTTACCATTTTCTTTTGACAAACAGTTGATTTGTTATTGGCAAATGTCAATAAATAAAAAGTTCCCCCAAGAAAAACCCTGAGCGAAAATGCATATGAATGTTGTAAGTGCATAAATGGTTTGCCCAGTGGGAAATATATCCAACTAGTCAGTGACAACTGTTGCGGAGTTTGACTGCAGCTATGCAAGTTTATTACAGACCCCATGTCTTAGAATATCATAGGGAATCCCATGTAGAACAAGTCATTTAGCAGACACAATTTGCAGTTAATCTTAAAATAGCTAGGTGGGACATCACTGGCATGGAGGGGGGGGGGGGGGGGGGGGGGGGGGGATTATTTGAGATACTCTTCAAAGAGTAGTGGAGGCTGCTGAGGGAATAACTGCTCATAATAATGGCCGGAAAGTAGCAAATGGAACAGCATTAAACACCTTTACACCGTGTGTTTGATACCATTCCTCGACAGTCATTACCACATGCCCATTCTCCCCATCAACCTCCTGTGTTGAGGTTGTGTTTCTGCTGTACAAGCTTCAGGGGGAAGCTGGTCCCACCATTGGGGTGCCAGGACAAAGCAGAGCTTGGACTGGGTTGAGTGGGACCTGCCCTCCCGTAGGTGTGGGAGGGCCAAGAGACCAGAGGTGGCAGAACGCAGTGCTTGGGCTGTAGCGTTTGAGCATGGTAGGAAGGGGCAGTTCTTGCTCCGTAGGCAAGTGCTATGGTCTTGTAGTGTATGTGAGCTTCAGCTGGAAGCCCGTTGGCATGTGTGGAGGAGCAGGGTGACTTGGGAGAAGTTGGGGATGTTAAAAACCAGGCGTCAGCGTTCTGGATAACTTGCAGGGGTTTGATGGCACAAGCAGGAAGCCCAGACAGGAGATAAGTGCCTGGATTAGGTCATGCGCTGCTTCTTTTGTGAGGTAGGGTCGTACTCTACGGATATTGTAGAGCATGAACGAGTCACTAATGTCATGTTAGCGGAAAAGGGGAAGATGTTGTCCAGGGTCACCCAAAGAATATTTGCTGGGTGAAACTGGAGTTGTCAACTGTGATGGAGAGGTTTGAGCGGGCAGGCCTTCCCCCGGAGGAAAAGCAGCTCCGTCTTGTCGGGGGGGGGGGGGGGGGGGGGGGGGGGGGGGGGGGGGGTAGTTGTGTGTCATCCACATAGCAATGATGGGAGTGACCATTTGAGGATTTGACGAAAGAGCAGAGTGACTATAGAGAGAAGAGAGTGAGAAGGTGGAAAATAGTTTCCTAGGTTTAGAGGCCGAAGCGTGAACTTTAGAGTGATAGAAAGTGGCTTTAGCAGCTGATACAGGGGAAGAGAAGATGGAGAGAGTAAAGTATGATAGGTCCTCCAGAAGTTTAGTTCTCCATTTTTGCTCAGCTGTCCACAGCCCTGTAAGCTCGTAATGAGTCACTCAGCCACAGAGCAAGAGGGGATGGATGAGCCGACCAGCAGGAAAGGGGAATGTGAGAGTCATAGGATGCGGAAAGGGAGGAGAGTAGGGTCGAGGAGGGAGAAGGATTTAGCAGAAGGGAGTGATGATAGGATAGGAGAGCGAGAGAACGATTGACAGATCATGACCATCTGGGTAGGGGCTGGATGAAAGGGAGACAGAAAAGGTTAACAAAGTAGTGATCAGAGACCTGGATGGGGTTTGCAATGAGATTAGTAGGAAAACAGCCTCTAGTAAAGATGAGGTCATGCGAATTGTCTGTCTTCTGAGTTGGGGGGGATTTGGAAAGGGTGAGGTATAGAAAGTTGCCAAAGCTACAAAAGAGCTAAATGAGATCATCTGAAAATAACTAGGCAAGATACTCAAGTGAGAGCGGCACCTTCTTTCCTTCCTTGAACAACTCGACAGAACCGTCTTTGTTTTTGGTGATGATCTTAGTTTTGCCGACGAGACCACCGCTAAGAAACCAGGGGAGACTGAAGTACTAACACTAATTGCTAATTGCCTAGCAGAGGTGAAGAGCACCCCCCCCTGTACTAATTGCTGATAGCTTAGGAGAGGAGAAACAACTCCCCCTTCCAATACAGCCACTGATTACCAAGCATGTCACAAATTGCCCTGCCCCTTGATCCTGGCTGATGTATCAGCAATCATCTGCAAGTTATTAGCAGTCGGCAGTTCACACACCAAGTAGGCTACTGGGAAAACAGGCAGCACTTTAAAGTAAATGGCCCTAGCTAGCAAAAGGACAACAGATAAACAGACACAAATTTTACTTATCACTCCTGGAGATATCAGGAGTCCTCTAGCTATAGAATGAAGCTACTCCTTACCTCCTAACTACTCTTGAGTGGCTTGTGAGCATCATAGAGCAATACATTAAATGTACGTGTTCGTGAGAGTCTCAGCTTTTCATAGATGGGTCATAATAGTTTTTTTGTGAAACCCATTTGAATTTTATAGACGTTTTTTTGTGAGAAGAATCACCACCGGACCTTTTCGGGATCTGCCCTTGTCTCACATACATCGCTCTAGCTCAACCCCTGTTAATCACACAGACCAATGGTTGATATCAGTGGATGCAGAAGAAATAGACAAGTCCAATGGTACAAGCAAAATAAGTCAAAAATGTGCAGGTGTCACGTGGTACTGTAGGAGTTAAGCCACAAAGTAAGACTGAGTTAAACTGACAGTGGGAAGTGTGTGCTATGAGACATTTGTGTTTGTTTAGTATCGTTGACGCCATAGAGGACTATCAGCACAAAAGCAATAAACCACCTAAAGCGGTTTACAACTCACTTTCTTTCACACGTTGAGGCAGCTTCTCCACCCAACAATACTGTTCTCCCTCCATCCATCCTTAGTTACAGATCTGATGCCGACTGCTACCACCCCCCCCCCCCTTAATTGCTTTTATTGCTTCTGGGCTTGTGTGGGTCTCCCTCCGGAACAGTGGGACACTATGGGATTGTTTCATGGACCCACCCACCACTTGATCAATTATTAAGGACCCCCACACCACCAAGTATATCCTACTATCTAAAGTCTTCGAAAGCCAAGTTAATAAACAGATCACTGACCATTTCGAATTCTACCGTACCTTCTCCGCTGTGCAATCCTGCTTCCGAGCCGGTCACGGGTGCACCTCAACCATGCTGAAGGTACTAAACAATATCATAACCACCATCGATAAAATACAGTACTGTTCAGCCATCTTCATCGACCTGGCCAAGGCTTTCTACTCTGTCAATCACCGTATTCTTATCGGCAGACTCAATAGCCTTGGTTTTTCTAATGACTGCCTCACCTGGTTCACCAACTACTTTGCAGACAGAGTTCAGTGTGTCAAATCGGAGGGCATGTTGTCCGGACCTCTGGCAGTCTCTATGGGGGTACCACAGGGTTCAATTCTCGGGCCGACTTTTTTCTCTGTATATATCAATGATGTCGCTCTTGCTGCGGGCAATTCCCTGATCCACCTATAGGCAGACGACACCATTCTGTATACTTCTGGCCCTTCCTTGGACACTGCGCTAACTAACCTCCAAACGAGCTTCAATGCCATTCAACACTCCTTCCGTGGCCTCCAACTGCTCTTAAACGCTAGTAAAACCAAATGCATGCTTTTCAACCAGCCCGCACCTGCCCGACTAGCATCCCCACCCTGGACGGTTCCATCCTAGAATATGTGGACAGGCTATAAATACCTAGGTGTCTGGCTAGACTGTAAACTCTCCTTCCAGACTCATATTAAACATCTCCAATCCAAAATCAAATCTATAATCGGCTTTCTATTTCGCAAAAAAGCCTCAACTCACGCCGCGAACCTTACCCTAGTAAAACTGACAATCCTACCGATCCTTGACTTCGTCGATGTCATCTACAAAATCACCTTATACCACCCACCACTGCGACCTGTATGCTCTAGTCGGCTGGCCCTCGCTACATATTCGTCGCCAGACCCACTGGCTCCAGGTCATCTATAAGTCTATGCTAGGTAAAGCTCTGCCTTATCTCAGTTCACTGGTCACGATAACAACACCCACCCGTAGCACACGTTCCAGCAGGTATATCTCACTGATCATCCCAAAAGCCAACACCTAATTTGGCCGCCTTTCCTTCCTGTTCTCTGCTGCCAGTGACTGGAACGAATTGCAAAAATCGCTGAAGTTGGAGACTTTTATTTCCCTCACCAACTTTAAACATCAACTATCTGAGCAGCTAACTGATCACTGCAGCTGTACATAGTCCATCTGTAAATAGCCCACCTAATCTTCCTGCCTCATCCCCATAATTGTTTTTATTTTATTTACTTTTCTTCTCTTTTGCACACCAGTATCTCTACTTGATCATCATCTGCTCATTTATCACTCCAATGTTAAATTCAAAAGAAATTATTCAAAATATTTAACTTTCATACAATTGTAATACACAAAAATAAAGCTTAACTTCTTGTTAATCCAGCCACCGTATCCGATTTCAAAAAGGCTTTACTGCGAAAGCAAACCATGCTATTATCTGTGGACAGCACCCCATCAAACAAACACATGACAATCATATTTCAACCCGCCAGGCGCGACACAACTCAGAAATAACGATATAATTCATGCCTTACCTTTGACGATCTTTTTCTGTTGGCACTCCAATATGTCCCATAAACATCACAAATGGTCCTTTTGTTTGATTAATTCCGTCGTTATATCCCCAAAATGTCAATTTATTTGGCGTGTTTGATTCAGAACAACACCGGTTCCAACTCGCCCAACATGACTACACATTATCTAATAAATTACCTGTAATCTTGTTCCAAACATTTCAAACAACTTTCCTAATCCAACTTTAGATATTTTAAAACATAAATAATCGATAACATTTAAGACGGAATAAACCGTGTTCAATAGCGGATACAATTAAAGTGGATGGAGCGCCAGGTCACGCGCCCCAAACACAACAGTACACTAGACTCGACACGCAGTCTGAACAGCCATACTTCTTCATTACTCAAAAGATAAACATCAACCAATTTATAACGACTGTTGACATCTAGTGGAAAACCTAGGAACTGCAACCAGATGCCTCAGAAATCTAGATTCCCATAGAAAACCAATTGAAAACAGTCACCTCTAAAATAACATTTCCTGGGTGGTTTGTCCTTGGGGTTTCGCCTGCCAAATAAGTTTTGTTATACTCAGACATAATTTTAACAGTTTTAGAAACTTTAGTGTTTCCTATCCAAATGTACCAATTATATGCGCACATCCTAGCTTCTTGGCCTGAGTAGCAGGCAGTTTACTTTGGGCATGCTTTTCATCCGTACGTGAAAATACTGCCCCTATCCCAAACAGGTTTTAAGAATTAATATGCACATATGACCAAATTGACAAAGGTCCGGATGGCCGCACTTAAAATTGGTTCTATTTCCTTGCCGTCATATTTCCTTTGCCCTGACTTTCTAGCTTTCATTTCGATGACTGTTAGCAAGCTGGAGAGCGTAAAGAGACTATACATTTAAGTCTATTACCATTATCGTTAGGATTTAGTTTTAGTCATTTCAATGTCAATTCTGCTGAAAAAAATCGAATAATAATTTTACTCAAACCACCTCATGGGACAGATTGAATGGGCTTAGATACAGTATATTGATTATCGTATAAAACATTTTTTTTACATTTCTATGGACTTTTCAACAAAAGTTCAACGTATAAACAGTTCTAATGATTATATTGATGTTACAACCTATTAGTCGGGTTAAGTCAATGTATTTAAGTTAAAGTTTTACCTTCATTTCAATGTTGACAACGCTGATTGAAATTAGATGAAAACAGTACTGGCTGATGATGTATTTTCCACATCACAATACACATAGAATTTTTATATTATTCAATATTTATTTTATTTAGCTAGGCAAGTCAGTTAAGCACAAATTCGTATTTACAATGAAGGCCTACACCGGCCAAACTCGAATGAAGCTGGGCCAATTGTGCACTGTCTTATTTATTTATCCGTTATTTTACCAGGTAAGTTGACTGAAAACACGTTCTCATTTGCAGCAACGACCTGGGGAATAGTTACAGGGGAGAGGAGGGGGAATAATGAGCCAATTGTAAACTGGGGGTTATTAGGTGACCGTGATGGTTTGAGGGCTAGATTGAGATTTTAGCCAGGACACCGGGGTTAACACCCCTACTCTTACGATAAGTGCCATGGGTTCTTTAATGACCTCAGAGAGTCAGGACACCTGTTTAACATCCCATCTGAAAGACGGCACCCTACACAGGGCAGTGCCCTGGGGCATTGGGTTATTTTTTTTTAGACCAGAGGAAAGAGTGACTCCTACTGGCCCTCCAACACCACTCCCAGCAGCATCTGGTCTCCCATCCAGGAACTGACCAGGACCAACCCTGCTTAGCTTCAGAAGCAAGCCTTAGACCGCTGTGCCACTCGGGAGTTGAAACAGGGTTGATTCAACCAGTATGTGCCCAGTGGGATGGAATGACTTGTCATGACAACTATCCTGCGTAGTTTGCATCTGTCCATGATATATTATTTTTTACACTTCCAATAACTCATGGTGAACTAGAGTCCCGCCAGTTGATAGCTTGACCGTTAATACAGATGGCAGAAGACCGGACCGTTGTCCACACGCATTCCAGTCAGAGTAAACATTTTGAACAAATCTCTGGGTTTCCAGTGTTGTTTTTGTTTTAGTCCTTCTGTTTAATTCAGAACAGCTACTCCTATTTAATAGGATTTCAGTTTGGTGGTGGTGGCAGCCAACAACCCGTACCGCCTGAGCTTCATTCAATTAGTGCCATTAAGCAGGAACAGTATTTAGCTGGACTGTTTGCAAAGCTTTAAACTGCTTTGCAGATGGCTTCTGAAAGCAAGCTTTGTCAGCATCAACATTATGTACGTAACTGGCGGAAAGATTAGTTGCGTCATCGCAGTCATTGCACATTGGGGCTGTCTTATGTTGTGTGTGTGTGAGTGACTTATGCATAATAGCCAGAAATTGGGAGGGAAATGTACTCTGGAGACAGCTACACTCTCTTCCCGTGTTGGTAGGAGATCACACATTTCACATTTAATTGGGTGCATCTCAAAAGTCTCAAGTGGCTTCCTCTCGCCTGTCATTTTTTTTAATGTCCCGTGCAAATGACCTAAAGAAGACAACTAAAGGAAGCTACTTTAAACTATTGAGATGCACCCTTTTTTTCCCTTCTCGAGATGTGTCCTCTCTTCTGTATCCATCTCTTTGTCACAGAGCTAGCCTGATGTAGGTTATAGGCAAACCCAAAACCCACAGCCTCAATAACCATGTAAACCAGCATGAATAATCTCTGTGTGATTTGAAAAGAGGAGGTAATTTATGATTTTCCATCTGTTAGGGTTTTTTGTAAGAGAATCAGATTTTTTGGGGGGGGGGGGTTTCACACAAGGATACATTCTGGGCAGACTGTTTGTAATTATGCAATAATAATATGCCACTTGGTGCCCCATAGGGCAGGGCAAGTATCCAAAAAATGCGTCTCGAACATGCACACAAACATACAGACTGGAATCTGGAGTGGAGCCAGCATGTCACATAGCTGCCATTGCGACGACAAGCCCCTTCAGCCCTGTCGACGTCTCTGTTATTAGAGTTGGCAGACAGGCAGTGGTCACTAGTCCCCCTTCAGCACTATCTTCCCCTGGCATGGATGTCTGTCAAAAGCTCGGGGATACAGGTATAGCATTAAACAGCAGGGAAACACATTGACTAATTCACAAAAGTCTTATTCCTGGCTAGCTATGAGGGAATATGTTCTCATATAGGCCTAGTCTTAGATAATTTATGTCATATAATCTTACTTACAAGCAGTTACTGTACACAGTGCTAACCTGTTTCATAATACGTTTTCTAAAACGTCTGCAAGCCATAAGAGTGTTTACTTCTATCCTATTACAGGGTAATTACATATATTATAATGTATTACCCAGATATTTACTCTGGTATAGGGTTTTTGCCATATTAAGTGTGACCCGCAGACCCATACATAACACAGGAATCAACGACTCACAACGGTCAGTATGGCAGTACATCTTTGACAGCATGTGTTGCTTTCCTGTCTCTCTTTAGAAAATTCTTTCCCTGGGGCCCGACCATGGTAGTTACTGATTATGTTATCGGTGGTATGTCAATGAAGAGATGGATGACAACATTGGAAATGTGTACTTCTACTCGTCCTTACGCAAGCTATTTGCCATTGTTGTACAGTTCTAAAAGCTCTACTGTTGTGGGAAAGAATGTGACGGCACCATTTGAACTAGAAATGCGAGGTGAGGCAACTTCTAGTGTATGAGGAGAGCGAGAGAAGCAACTGGGTACAGTGTTATTGTTGCTAGTAGTGACGGAATGGTGAAAGCCAGAGCATTCCGAAGAGCATCCATTATTCAGGGCTCAACCCGTCATGCTGGTATGTTCTTTGTCAATGTGAAACCTATGTATTTGAAACATTCTGTGTATTGTTGTTGCATTCCAAGTGAAGGCCCCCCTCTTGCTCTTGACCTTGCTGTAGGGATTTATGTACCATTTTGTACAAGACACATTTTTTTTGCTCTGGATAGTCTTTTACAACATTTACAGTGAGAAGACGTTGAAAGTTTGCAGTTCTTTTACACTGAGACTCTTCATGAATTGTCTGTGGTTTTGGAGTGACACAAGGGCGTACAGTTTTTCTCAGTGGTGCAGCCTGTCGTTTCACCTAGAGACAAGCCTTAGTAGTTCCAGCTCAGCCATTCTACGGTAACCGAGAGCTAGCCTGTACTTTGACGCAGCAACGAGGCAGCGCAAAAACTAGCCTGCCGATTTACAGCAAGACGCGAGTGAGTTCATGTGTGCGTATCATTAGGTGTAGTGTCACGATACCTGAATTTGGACTTTGATACCAGGTTTATTATCAAGATACTCGATACCATCGCGGTACTTGATACCACAACGAGACAATGGCAACAACAACAAAAAAGGCTTATTAGCCCAGGTCCAGAATTGCATCCATATAGATATTTTGAGTTCAATATCATTACAATTGACGTTCGATTTTTGAATGTATGCTTTAATGAATCAATTATACAATCAAATAATACATTTGTAAAAAACTAAATAAAATAAAAAATATTTTAACTACATAACCACATAATTGTAATTATTTATTTATTTCAGTTTCTTTCAACTGACCTGAGCCCTAGGACCATGCCCCAGGAATACCTGACATGATGACTCCTTACTGTCCCCAGTCCACCTGACTGTGCTGCTGCTCCAGTTTCAACTGTTCTGCCTTATTATTATTCGACCATGCTGGTCATTTATGAACATTTGAACATCTTGGCCATGTTCTGTTATAATCTCCACCCGGCACAGCCAGAAGAGGACTGGCCACCCCACATAGCCTGGTTCCTCTCTAGGTTTCTTCCTAGGTTTTGGCCTTTCTAGGGAGTTTTTCCTAGCCACCGTGCTTCTACACCTGCATTGCTTGCTGTTTGGGGTTTTAGGCTGGGTTTCTGTACAGCACTTTGAGATATCAGCTGATGTACGAAGGGCTATATAAATAAATTTGATTTGATTTGAATGGTAAATCTCTAGTCTATCGATAAACTGGGTAAATCAAGATGTAGCCTAGGCGTGATCGCACTATACAGGTGAATGCATTTTCAATAGGAGTGTGCATGCATTTGGGACTTATTTTATTGTACTGATCAACAACATTTGCATAGACAAAGAAATCTCTTCTTTTATAAAAGTGTGTGCTGTTTCTTTAAGACCCATGACATCATTTACATACAATCAGTTCAAGGATCTAGTGAACATGATCTTGATTGGGAGAGACATGAGACAGAGAACACAAAGTGAATTAATAATGTTTTTTTGTGACGATCAGCTTTCAAATCAGCAATATTTTACGTTGTGGTTTGCATATTATCACAAACAAGATACTAGGGTAGTGAATTGATGTTAGCTTTAGCAGTAAGCTAACAAGGAAAGTTAGCCTACTAAGATGGAAGCTACATGCATCTTCTTGCATTGTAAATTCTTCTAGCCTGTAATGGACATTTTGTTTTGCGAACAGTAATTAACAGTTTTAGCTTTTCTGTGTGCCGTGTTGCATTATTCAAGTTTGTTAACTTTTTTGCAGCAAGAGTGGGGACTGCAGTGGAGGCTGCTGAGGGGAGGACGGCTCATAATAATGGCTGGAACGGGGCGAATGGAATGGCATCAAACTCATGGAAGCCATGTGTTTGTTGTTGATACCTTTCCACATATTCTTCTCCAGCCATGACCAATGAAGGTGCCACCAACCTCCTGTGGTGGGGAGCTAACATGATGCAGCCCAGACTCCCAGTGCAGGCTAAAAGTGGAGCAGGCACGGTGCTCACGCGTAAACAGGGGACATCAGCTGTGCTGATAGAGACTTGATCCTCAATCAGTAAACGATGTGAGACACATTTGAAAGAAGTACCGAAAGTTGTTATTTATTTTTAAAAATCTAGTACCGAACCGTTTTTCATGTACTAGTATCGAAAAAGCTTTGGTATACCGTGCAACATTAATTAGGTGAGGTCGCGACACATATTGAGGCTAAGGCTGTCTGTGGATCAAGCCACACAACAGATCTTTTGTTTGGAGTGTTTGTTTCCGAGTTCCCTCGCCTGTTTGTTGCTGCTAGGGTTTTTAAAAGCTGCTGTGAGGGTTTTTAAAAAGCTGGTGCCCATAGAGTAGCTGAGATGGACAGTCATAGGGAGATCTTACTAACATAACAATATTAGGGTTTGAAATACCGTACATCTCGATGGAAGGACCAGCCTCAAATCAAATGTTATTTGTCACATACACATGGTTAGCAGATGTTAATGTGAGTGTAGCGAAATGTTTGTGCTTCTAGTTCCGACCATGCAGTAATATCTAACAAGTAATCTAACTTAACAATTTCACAACAACTACCTTATATACACACACAAGTGTAAAGGAATGAATCAGTACATATATGTACATAAAAATATATGAATGAGTGATGGCCGAACGGCATAGGCAAGATGCAGTAGATGGTATACAGTACAGTATATACATATGAGATGAGTAATGTAGGGTATGTAAACATTAGTGGCATAGTTTAAAGTGGCTAGTGATACATTTTTTCCATTATTAAAGTGGCTGGAGTTGAGTCAGTAGCCACTCAATGTTAGTGAAGGCTGTTTAACAGTTTGATGGCCTTGAGATAGAAGCTGTTTTTCAGTCTCTCTGTCCCCGCTTTGATGCACCTGTACTGACCTCGCCTTCTGGATGATAGCGGGGTGAACAGGCAGTGGCTCGGGTGATTGATGTCCTTGATGATCTTTATGGCCTTTCTGTGACATTGGGTGGTGTAGGTGTCCTGGAGGGCAGGTAGTTTGCCCCCGGTGATGCGTTGTGCAGACCTCACTACCCTCTGGAGAGCCTTATGGTTATGTGCGGAGCAGTTGCCGTACCAGGCGGTGATGCATCTGTAAAGGTTTGTGAGTGTTTTTGGTGACAAGCCAAATTTCTTCAGCCTCCTGAGGCTGCACCTTCTTCAACACACTGTCTGTGTGGGTGGACCATTTCAGTTTGTGTACGCCGAGGAACTTAAAACTTTCCACCCTCTCCACTACTGACCCATCGATGTGGATAGGGGGGTGCTCCCTCTGCTGTTTCCTGAAGTCCATGATCATCTCCTTTGTTTTGTTGACATTGAGTGTGAGGTTATTTTCCTGACACGACACTCCGAGGGCCCTCACCTCCTCCCTGTAGGCCGTCTCATCGTTGTTGGTAATCAAGCCTACCACTGTGGTGTCGTCTGCAAACTTGATTGAGTTTGAGGCGTGCATGGCCACGCAGTCGTGGGTGAACAGGGAGTACAGGAGAGGGCTGAGAACACACCCTTGTGGGGTCCCAGTGTTGAGGATCAGCGGGGTGGAGATGCTGTTACCTACCCTCACCCTTGGCGGCGGCCCATCAGGAAGTCCAGGACCCAGTTGCACAGGGCGGGGTCGAGACCCAGGGTCTCGAGCTTAATAACGAGTTTGGATTGAGTCCGATTGGTCGGACCAGCGTTGAACAGACCTGAGTGCGGTTGCTTCCTGTTTTAGTTTATGTCTATAGGCTGGTAGCAACAAAATGGTGTCGTGGTCAGCTTTTCCGAAAGGAGGGCGGGGGAGGGCCTTATATGCGTCGCGGAAGTTAAAATAACAATGATCTAGGGTTTTGCCAGCCCGGGTTGCGCAATTGATGTGCTGATAGAATTTAGGAAGCATTGTTTTTAGATTAGGCTTGTTAAAATCCCCAGCTACTATAAATGCAGCCTCTGGATATGTGGTTTCCAGTTTACATAGATTTGAATGAAGTTCTTTCAGGGCCGTCGATGTGTCTGCTTGGGGGGGAATATACACGACTGTGATTATGATCGAAGAGAATTCTCTTGGTAGATAATGCGGTCGGCATTTGATTGTGAGGAATTCTAAGTCAGGTGAACAAAAGGACTTGAGTTCCTGTATGTTTTATGTTCACACCACACCTCGTACCAAGTTTGAGCTGTTTTGAAAGAGCTGTCATAGTCGTACACATTTCCTTTAAGCCAAGGGTAAAACATTTTGGGGGATTGCCTCAGGAAATGTGCTAGAAAAAGGTCATGGCATTTTTGATTTAGGACGGTTCCAGTTTTTGCCCAGATGTCCAAAATGTGATGTGCCATGGCATTGGCCTATATTTTATGTGTCATGCTTAGTGCTTGTTGTTAGCCTTTAACTGTAACTGCTTGTCATTTAGGAAATTCAGCTCACGTAGGTGAATAATAAACATATCTGGGTAGTTAGAATTACACCAGGCTAGGGCCTCGTGAGTGGCGTCACTACAAATCCGGGTTCGAGCCTGGGCTGTGTCGCAGGCGGCAGCGACCGATAGACCCATGAGGCGACGCACAATTGGCCCAGCGTTGTCTGGGATAAGGAAGGGTTTGGCCGGCCAGGATGTCCTTGTCCCATTGCGGTCTAGCGACTCCTGTGGCTGGCCGGGCACATGCACGCTGACACGGTCACCAGTTGGATGGTGTTTCTTCTGACACATTGGTGCAGCTGACTTCCGGGTTAAGTGAGCAGTGTGTCAAGAAGCAGTGCGGCTTGGCAGGATCGTGTTTTGGAGGAGACATGGCTCTCTACCTTCGTCTCTCCCGAGTCCGTACTGGAGTTGCAGTGATATGACAAGACCTATTGGGGAGAAAAGGGGGTAAAAAAATATATATACAGTGGGGAGAACAAGTATTTGATACACTGCGGATTTTGCAGGTTTTCCTACTTACAAAGCATGTAGAGGTCTGTAATTTTTATCATAGGTACACTTCAAATGTGAGAGACGGAATCTAAAACAAAAATCCAGAAAATCACATTGTATGATTTTTAAGTAATTAATTAGCATTTTATTGCATGACATGAGGAAGGTGGGGGATCAGCCCAGAGCTACACGGCAGGACCTGGTCAATGACCTGAAGAGAGCTGGGGCCACAGTCTCAAAGAAAACCATTAGTAATACAATACGCCGTCATGGATTAAAATCCAGCAGGGCACGCAAGATCCCCCTGCTCAAGCCTGCGCATGTCCAAGCCCGTCTGAAGTTTGCCAATGACTATCTGGATGATTCAGAGGAGGAATGGGAGAAGGTTGTGTGGTCTGATGAGACAAAAATAGAGCTTTTTAGTCTAAACTCCACTCGCCGTGTTTGGAGGAAGAAGAAGGATGAGTACAACCCTAAGAACACCATCCCAACTGTGAAGCATGGAGGTGGAAACATCATTCTTTGGGGATGCTTTTCTGCAAATGGGACAGGACGACTGCACCGTATTGAGGGGAGGATGGATGGGGCCATGTATCGCGAGACCTTGGCCAACAATCTCCTTCCCTCAGTAAGAGCATTGAAGATGGGTCGTGGCTGGGTCTTCCAGCATGACAACGACCCGAATCACACAGCCAGGGCAACTAAGGAGTGGCTCTGTAAGAAGCATCTCAAGGTCCTGGAGTGGCCTAGCCAGTCTCCAGACCTGAACCCAATATAAAATCTTTGGAGGGAACTGAAAGTCAGTATTGCCCAGCGACAGCCCCGAAACCTGAAGGATCTGGAGAAGGTCTGTATGGAGGAGTGGGCCAAAATCCCTGCTGCAGTGTGTGCAAACCTGGTCAAGAACTACAGGAAACGTATGATCTCTGTAATTGCAGACAAAGGTTTCTGTACCAAATATTAAGTTCTACTTTTCTGATGTATCAAATATTTATGTCATACAATAAAATGCTAATTAATTACTTAAAAATCATACAATGTGATTTTCTGGATTTTTGTTTTAGATTCCATCTCTCACAGTTGAAGTGTACCTATGATAAAAATTACAGACCTCTTTGTGCTTTGTAAGTGGGAAAAATCGGCAGTGTATCTAATACTTGCTCTCCCCACTGTATGTATATATCCAGAATTATACCAGGCTAAATTCATCTCCACTTTCAAATATTATTCAAATATGATCATTCGAGTCTCCACAAGTCATATAAAAAGGACACATGACCATATCCATCTTAGGACACGCTTAAGGAATTCTTATTGGAAAGAAGTGTCGTCACACAAAATCCACAGTCTTGTGGGGTGGTGACGTAAGCACACGCAGTGGTTAACAGGCAGTGGTTAAATTTTTTTTCCCACCCCAAGCCCCAAAAATGCTATCTAACTCCCCCTGGCTATTACTAAGCCAATGTCCCTGCTAATTCCACTACATAGACCTGCTGCATATCCCCTCCCACCCTGCCTTAAGCTCCATAAGGAGTGGAAAACAAGGAAGCAAAGTTGTGTGAAAGCCATTTTTTGGGCTACTGTAAACATTGGCATTTTTGTGAAAGAAATGTCCTCTATTCAAGTAAGCTCCGCTAATTTTCAAACACTCAAAATGGACCCACCACAGAGTCATCTGTAGCATGATGCTAGCCTGAAATTAGCATCCTATGGAACAGGATCCTGCTTGCCCCTTTTATTACAAATGTAGGATCTTAATTTGATCACATTGTTGCAGGAAAACTTGTAGTGTATTCAAGGTTTAAAAAAGGTTTCTGAAAAAAGGCTTCTGAAGTAGATTTTCTTTTACGAAAAATGTAATAACCCCTACAGAAATGTCCATATATTATAATTCACATTTGCTCTTGCTGCAAAATTATTTTCCTGTTGTAGCATATTGGCTCAAAATAAGATCATTTGTAAGTCTAGAAATGGTGTCAAATAAAGTTTCACATAGCAACCACTGCCTCTTTGTGAAATACTCATCACACTCACATTTCACCACATTTTATAGGACCATAAGGAAGACTTAATGTGGTGTGATCAAAAGGCAACAGCAACTCCTTTGGTTACAGTCAACACAGAATAGGGCTCAGTGACAATGTCATTATCACTATAAGTTCCTGTATAGTTTTAACTGTGCCATTTTGGATTAGTTTCACCCCTGACCCCTGTCTATCAAGGACAGAACATTTCTACTGAACACACCCACAAGAAAAAATAATACAGTTTACTATAGAATACTACAGTACTTACTATAGAATTTTGTAGTATACTGCAGTATTCCTCGATCATGTGTAGTACTTAGTACAAAATTGTCTTGTATACTGTAGAATACCATAATTAATATTACAGTTATGTCCCCAAAAACACTACAGTTTTTTAACTATAGTAATACTACAGAATTTAGTTTGCATATACCCTTCCCATTCCCCTCCCCCAAATCCCAATTTGTGCCACCCATAAGTGAGAAACTTACATGCCAGGTATAGGGTCATACAGTGGGGCAAAAAAGTATTTAGTCAGCCACTGATTGTGCAAGTTCTCCGACTTAAAAAAGATGAGAGAGGCCTGTAATTTTCATCATAGGTACACTTCAACAATGAAAGACAAAATAAAAAGTACATTTCAATCACAGATGAAGACAGTAGGTTACTTAAAACAGAAATGATAGGAGGGAGTTGGTCAGGGAGGATGTGTAGGTGTATAACGCAAACGTCGAACAACCCAAAGGTTGTGTATTCGAATCTCATCACGGATAACTTACGTTTTTTTGCTACTTTTTATCTACTTTGCAACTACTTAGCATGTTAGCTAACTTTTCCCTTAACCCTTTAACCTAACTTCTAAACCTAACCCTTTAACTACTTAGCTAGCATGTTGACTAACCCTAACCCCTAGCCTAGCTAACTTTAGCAACCTAGCTAATGTTAGCCACATCAAATTGGAATTGTACACGAATGCGTTATGAAGAAAGAAAATTGTATAATACACGCAAAATGCGTTGTGATGAAAATCGTTTAATGCACATGGAAAAGTGGACTTTATCGTGTGCCTGTCACACTTCGGATAAGTCATTTTAGTCTATTTCACAATAAGCTGTGATAGTGTGTTGAACAAGTCTGCATCAGTAAGTGGTTTAATGTAGCCTACTTATACTCCAACACGTGGGCTACAGTGATGACTGAAAGCACTTCACTGATAATGAATTTCTTTCGTCTCGCAAGCCATGAATGTGTGCTTTATGGACTGAACCAGACTATGGCTGTGTCCCAATCCAAAGGCAGTATCCTTGTCGATTTGGACACACACAGCCTAATGGCTCCAATTGTGGGTCACCGAGCTTAGTTATCATGACTCTGCAAAAAAACAAACATAAGTCCCTATTAAATGTTGTTAGAAAAGCATTAGTGTGCGGTGGGGTAAGCCGTGGGTGGGAATGGAGTTCCTATAATGAAAATACACAAATAGGAACTCCGTCAGATAGCCTAGCGATTAAGAGTGTTGGGTCAGTAACCAAAAAGTCACTGGTTTGAATCCCCAAGCTGACTAGGTGAAAATCTATCAATGTACCCTTGAGCAAGGCACTTTACCCTAATTGCTCTGGATAAGAGTGTCCGCTAAATGATATGTAACCATTTAAAAATATATATATTTGGTGATCCAACAGTGGTGAGTTCCTTTAGTTATTCTATTATTGCTGAGTATCGTCCTTAATATGTCCCTCATGTCACCTGCTGTACTGTATGTCACCATTCTGTTGACAAAGAGGGGAAGGAGTAGAATTGGCCTTCGCAGTTAAATGCTGATGTAGCAGAACAGATTGCACACAACACCCTCCTTCTATTCAGTTGGGAGTGCTTCTTGTCTCTCTCCCTCTCTTTTTCTTTCTTTCTCAACTTCATCCCCACAGCCCTTTGCTTACACTTCAGCTACGCTACACGTGTCGCGTTGCGTCGCCATCAGCATCGTGTCAATTCGACACTCTACCTGCTACACCAGAAACCAACCAAAATCAACTTTATTTCTCGTTATTTCAATTCCCAAGATAGAATGAACGCGCGTCAGCCATCGAGAATTGAACCTTTACGATTCCATTGGACTCAACGCAACGCAGGCAGTATAGCAGCCTTCATTGATATAAAAGGAATCACTCCCTCGATGGCTGTAGTGTAGCAGGGTGATTACTCTACCATGGATAGATGGATTTATTTGATCATTTAAAACACAATACAACCAGACAAGTGGATAATGAATTTAAATTTAAATAAATCGAGGATGACAAACAAAAAAACATATTTTCATTGAGGTCCTCTTAAATAAATGCCAAAAAACAATTACAAACGTAACAGACCGAGCCTTCTAGGCATACTCGAGTTACATATATAATAATAGTTAAGAATTTTCCCCCAAAATACTTCAGATAATCTCAAAAGCGCATTGAAGGTAAAACAACAAACAAAACATTTAAATGACGAAGATTGAAAGCCTCAGTTGACTTGGGATGAAGTTTGAGTTGAAAAGGCATTGTAGGTTCAGTGGAGGAGGCATCGATGGGACAGGAGGAGAAACAAAGAAACAAAGACGGTCTGAAAAAACAGGATCGGCGCTATTCAACAGCACACCTGCTTTTCCGAATGGTCAGTCACTCCATTGGAGCTGCTTCTCAGGTACTGGTCCTCCATTACCAGGAATTGCTCTCTCTCGCTCTCTCTCTCTCTCTCTGTCTCTCGATGCATCCATCCTCAGTCAGTCACATCACCTGAAGCATGGGATTGGGATCGTGTTCTTCGGGCTAGGGGTTCTGGGCTGGAATTACTTGAATCAATTGTCTTATTCATCAAGCTATGTGAAAGCTCCATAGGCTCGACTCAGCAATCAGCCGGTGGTGATCTGTACTTCCTGTTCACATGCAATTGCATTCATTATTTAATTGACTGAATCTGAAATGTGGACTTTGACGCATGCCACTCATGCTAACCACCTGTATGACATTATGTGCACGGTATGTACTGTATGTTCCGTGTGCCAGTAAATGTAATTCTCCGCTTTAGAAGATTCCTGTTGGTGCAGGTGTTCCTCCTTCGCGCTAATCTAGCGTGCATTTGGTTTGTTTATTTCTGCTTGGAGATAAAGGTATCTTATATTAAAGGTGGCGACACTTTCCCTGACATCAGTTTTGTTGGTATGCAAATGAACGGACAAAGTACAGCGGTCTTCAAAATTCACGCTGACGCCACTTCATAGGAATTGATCTCTCTGAACCCTCAAAGCTTTACAGTATATCATTGTAGAACAATAAAGACTTGTTAACTCAAAACTCTCTCTCCATCCCCTCCAGTCTCCACATGCATCACCACCTGTAAGAAGCCGGCGCCCCCGCCCGTGCCGCCCCGCACCACCTCCAAGCCCTACATCTCGGTGACGGTGCAGAGCAGCACTGAGTCGGCCCAGGACACCTACCTGGACCACCAGTCTGAGCGCGACCGTCGCAGCGAGACCATCACCAGCCAGTCTAGCCAGGCACACAGCAATTCCTCCGACAGCCTCGACAGCACGCGCGCCAACAGCCTGGCTCGGGGTGTCCCTCGGCCTATCCCCATGCCCATCGCCATCCACCGGGAACCCCTCGCCACCACCGTCCACCACGCCACCACCGGGACTGACACCAATGACTCCCAGCATGAACCCCTGAGGACAGCCGGCAGCAGAGGGAGCCTGACAGCAGAGGAGCCACGAGCGGACATCGTGCCCCGGAGAAAGCTATCCTCCATAGGGATACAGGTTGGAGCGCGTCGTTACAGTTTAGTCAATGACGATATGGTATAGTCAGTGACATTATGGTAATATAAGTGACGTTACGGTAATAAAAGTGACGTTACGGTAATAGTTACGGTAATAAAAGTGACGTTACGGTAATAAAAGTGACGTTACGGTAATAAAAGTTACGGTAATAAAAGTGACGTTACGGTAATAAAAGTTACGGTAATAAAAGTGACATTACGGTAATATAAAAGTGACGTTACGGTAATATAAAAGTGACGTTACGGTGCTATCTGTGACGTTAAAGTACTGTCGGTGACATTATGGTATTGTCAGTGGTGTTACAGTGGAGTCATTAACGTTTCATTAGATTCATTAATATCACAGTATGTTTCTTAGTGTTTGAGGTAAAAAGCTAGAGTAAGTGTGTCTGTGGTACAAGTTTGGCAGTATGGCTTAGGTCCAGCAATGGACTGTCGTGCAACCATTGGGCTGCTGGAGGCTATTTAACCTAACCATTGATCATTTTAAAGAATAAACAAACAGTGAACTGTGCTAATTAAACATGTATTTTTCTTATGCTTACAGCTCATATGGGGCATGCTGAATTAGAATTTTGAAAAAGTGCCATCTGGAAAATGAAAAACTCAGAGTTCTCCCCATCCTTGCCTGGGGAAAACATTATGCTTTCACTTAATTATTTAATATAGATTTTTTTTTTCAGACTGTCTCTAGAATGAGGCAGCTGGTTCTTTTTTTGCGCGATGCAAATGGTCAGATCTCACAATGCCTGCAGAAGTGTTTACTGTCTCTGGAACCACATAAACATTATATACAGTACCAGGCGCGCAGATCGACTGCAAAAAAATATGACCTGGAGCACCACAGATTTTCTACCGGAATCAACCTTTTCCAGGTGACAAATGTTTTGTATTGAATACTGTTTTTTTGATCGGTTGTTAGGTTGACTGCATTCAGGAGGAAGTCCAGCGAGAGGAGACACCGCCACCGCCATTGGCCAGATTCCAGTCAATCGGAATCCAGGCGGACGACGGCTGGTAAGTGCACTTCCTGTCCCGTTTGTGACTCCCGTTCGTTTCTCCTCCACACAATAAAATGTTGCCTAAATATATTCATTTCTGAGGGGCCATTTTGATGTAGACCCTGAGAAAATATACATAATGTGAGAAAACAGTAACACACCTTCTATGTTGCCAAGAGCATACAATATTTACATAAGCTATTTTACAATGACGCATGCGACATTTGAAAGTCATTCTGTAGTTCTGTAGCGTAGTGCTTGTCATGTAGTTTTACATAGTTTCGCAATATTTTGAATGCCAGGAAGTCTTCGGATGCCACACTCGGCTTCACTCCCCTTTGTTCCCTCTCTTTGACCTCCCTCCTAGTTTTCATGCTGTTTTGCAAATACCAGTTGGTTGTCAGAATTATCTCACTATTTGAATACATCTGAATGTGGCCTTTATCATTTGATATCTTAGACAGAGCCTAAACAAAGAGCTTCTATACCGGAATGTCCACCGATAACAGACTCATTTTCAAAACACCACCTCCTAGTCCTATTTCTAATTTAAACATAAATGCTATTTATTGGCACCCCATACCAACAATTAAAGTATGTATTTTACCTCCCTCCCCATCTATTATTATTATTATTATCCTATTCTTAACCATGGATATTCAGACTGCCAAGTATCCATAATATTTCCACAGATGAAAGTTTGGCGTTTCCTGTTCTATCACTTCAATCGGAAGGTAGCGTTGTAGCCAAGGTCCCGACAAAGGTCAGGGTTTGCACTAACATACCATTCCCCAGCCAAGCCCTTTACCCGTACACGTGATGAGTCATAGAGATGGATAGAGATCGAACTTTCCACAAAAGACTGCGATGGCATGTGCAGTGCAATGGAGGGCTTTCACCATTTTAACGTTGTCAACTGTGTGGTATGCTCTCTATCCATCTCTATGGTTTAGGCTATGTTCTGTGTCTCCTGTCTACTGCCTCCAAGCTGAGTGCACCACCGCATCATGTCGACAAGGCAACGCTACACTGTGATCGATATCCGTCTTCTGTTTTTATACCTGTATTGATCAGTAGAGGATGTAGTGGCTGGCGTTGAGAACATTCCTTGGTTTGTTTGGCAGCAGGAAAAGGCTAGGTCGTATTTTTGTCCTCTAGTCTTTGTTATGGATGGTTGGCTCAGTTACCGAAGCAGCTGGGGTTGGTTTGGTTGGCTTTTGATTGCAGGTTGGTGTTACTTATCCATTGTTTTGACAGAATAACATTATTAGAGATGCATTGTCTGTTTTGCCATCGATATTGATGGAACATTGACCACTTTTTATTTTCTCACTGTTTTGTGTGGGTTTTTTTCAGGCACAGTCGCTCCAGTAGCATGGCCTCCAAGCAGGAGACAGACTCTGACACACAGGACCTTCCCATTAACTCGCACGCCAACTCCCACGCCAAGCCCGCCGCCGAGAAGAAGAGCATGGTCAACAGCGCCTGCCAATCCATGGCCTCGCCCCCGTGCAGCGGCCAGGTCAGCAAGGGCAACGGATCAAATCCCACCGTTGACACCAGTACGTCGCCACCTCCGCTTCGGCAGATCCTCAACCGCTCCACCACACGGTCCGACTCCTCCGACTCCTTCTCCGAGAGCATGGACCCAGCCCTGGACCCCTCATCCCTGCCCCCTCCGGACCCCTGGCTGGAGAGCGGGAACGGAAATAGCGGCAGCGGGAACCCTAACGCGGTGCCCCCTCCAGGCCCTGCCTGCCGGCGGGACGGCCACTGGTTCCTCAAGCTGCTGCAGGCGGAGACGGGCCGCATGGAGGGCTGGTGCCAGCAGATGGAGCAAGAGACCAAAGACAACCAGCTCTCAGAGGAGGGTAAGACAACTAATCGTTCTATTCTTGCAGGACATATACAAACAATTGCCTACCCTAGTTACAACTATCATTGACCGCTTTCATTTGAAAATTTTGCTCCTGTGCAGACATAATGATCATGAACCTATCAGAAAGTAGGCCATACCCTGACAACAGACTATGCTCCGGGACAAACCTCTCCCTAACTCAACCCTATGCAAAGTTTTTCTGAGATGACATAATGTAGCCTATTCTTTATGAAAGAGCCCCCACTCACATCCACACCATGCGGATGAACTGATCTAGATAGTGGTTAGACCTGAACTGACTCGATCCAAAGGTTCAAAGCCTTGGAAGTAGGGTTCAACCACAGGATTCACACACAAACACACACACACACTGCAGTGGATGAGGCGGTAATACCTGGGGTTAACACACAGACAGACCTGTTTTATACTAGAATTACACTAATCTACTCTGGACCGAATTACAGACCCAGATAATATTAACGCCTCAACATCAGGCTGACACAGCACACAAGAGAGAGTAGGCCTGAGACACACACACACACTCATACACACACACACACTGCACAGTCCTGACACATCATCTCAGTCAAGCACGCCCCAAACCAAGAACCAGCCAAGGTCACGCATGTGTGTACCTGCGCGTGCACAGTGTATGTGTGCTCACATGTGCATTTCTCTCACTGTTGGCAAGATCGAGTCGACATCAAATCGGATTACTGCAGGACCATGGAAAAATACCTGGTTCCGCTGGTCCCTATTCTCAATTCCATAACCTCATCATCCAATGGTCAGATTTCACCAATGCAGATGTTCGTTCTACTTCTGACGCAGCAGTAAAACCACGTCATAAAGACATTGTGATCCTCTCGTGTTGCCCTCTTATGGAGTCATTCTGACATGGCCTCAACATCCACCTCTAGTCTAGACGCCCAACATTAGCTTGGGGTTCATTTTGGTAACGTTGTTGGCATGTTTTGCTGTTACAATGTAATGTTCCTGTTAAAACAGGTTGCTCTCCCTCGCAAATCATCTCGTTTCTCCCTGTGTGACAAATCCTTTTCACAGATTCCCTTGTGTGCTAGCTTTCGATGTAGTTGTACAGACAGGGGGAAGTGTGTAGACAACCACATCTCTCTCAAGATGGTAGTGTTCTAAGTATTTACTCAGTACATGGCAAGAACACTGTCTTGTTGTTTTTGAGACTGTACGGTAAGACCAGATACACATCAGTAGCTATGGGAAGAGTTTATTACCATTAGCCTAGTTTAGGGTTTCATTCCTGAGTGAAACAATAGACATTCAAGACGCTCCATTGATTAGCGTTGTATTCCAAATGCACAGCAAAATGTGTCTGGTCTGTCTTGTCTGTTTGAGTCAATCTGTGTGTGTGTTTGTTATCTGCAGTGTTGGGGAAGGTCCGCAGTGCAGTGGGCAGTGCTCAGCTCCTCATGACCAAGAAATTTGAGCAGTTCAGAGGGCTGTGTGAACAAAACTTGGTAAGTAATCACCTCTGCATATTCCAACTCACCCATACACACATCACATAAACAGACAAAACAATACTACCCGGTGACAACAAAATCTAGACTAGACCAAACAATGTTTGTTTTGCCACCACAACAACATCACAAAACAAAACAACACTACCCTACAAAAACATTACCAGACAAAACAATACTATTCCATACTCTACACACACACACATCAAATAACCAGACATTACAAAAAAGCACACAAAAAAATAAATTCCACATCTGATTGTACACACATCACATCATTAGGCAAACACATGCCACATGAAATGCGACTGAGAGATTAGCATTAGCTAAGTGACAAGCTGAATGCTAACAGGCAGTAAGGTCAATGGAAAATTAATTGACCGGGCTTTTCCCCGACCTGAGTGGTTAAGCACCCTTAAAAAGTCAGACACGTCTCTCTGTATCCCATCATTCCACTGATCTCCTGATCTCAGTACAGCGGACTCCGACTATGACAGCCCCAATCAGTAGGATAAGACTGACGTTCGGCAAACGATTGCATTTTGTTGGTTGCGTCCTCTTGTAGCCTATTCTCAGGGGAATTCAGTGTCATCCTTGACTGAATGTTTTACGTTCTCTCAAATGAGAACTAGACGTGCAGTTATTCAGACAGAGGACCAAGAATCCATGGATGTTAACACCGTTTTTCTGAATACTGATCATGTGGTCATAAAGTTCAGTGTGCGTATCGTTGTAGAAAGGGGTACTGATTTGTGTTCAATGAGTCGGTTGTAATGGGAGTCAGTTTTAATGCCACCATATTGTTGAACTCATGTTTTGCATTAATGGTTGTGTATTGAACCTTTGGGCTATGCTGTGCTTTGCTGATATAATTCTATCAAAAGGCATCTATATTCAGAAGAAATGTTCTGACATCCAATACAAATTCTATCCTACAAATAAAGACTACCTTTTTTTGTATTTATTGGACAATTACCTATTGGGATCCCCCCCCTATCATTACACAACATGTCCCTTTTGAAGGAGAAATGTTATTCAGAATCCAGATAATTTCTCTCAATACATACAGTTTTCAGCTGGAAACAGTTAGTTCTACCATACATTGTTGTGGTGTTGAAATCCCACAGAACGAGAACTGTCCCTCAAACTAAGTCTAGTTGAACAGATGGCAGGAAACGCAAGCATTTAACTTTTTTTTTTTTTTACATTTTAGCAGACGCTTTTATCTAGAGTGACTTACAGTAAGTGAGTGCATACATTTTCCATACTGGTCCCCTGTGGGAATTGAACCCACAACCGCCAGGCTCTACCAACTGAGCCACACAAGACCCGACCATAACCAGGTAGACCCAACCATAACAAAGAATAGTCTGGTAGCGCATTAGTCACAGAACGAGTGGGTCAGGTGGAAAAAAACAAGTGGAAGTGTGACCGTCAAGCCGTCCGTCAGACTCTGACAGACATAGCTTGCACGGCAAAACAGAGTGCCACCCAAGTCACTATACAGTCAGTATACTGCTTATGTAAAGTGGTCATTCTACCTTGCGTTAAGGGACTTTTGTGGTGCTTTTTATTTCATTTGACTTCTTATACTTTATCAAGCAGGGAAAAATATATATTTTCAAGGAAGACCTGCCCCAAGACAGCAGCGTAGGTTTTTACAGAGGCATATATCAAATGACAATACAGTAGCACACTTGAGTGCAAGGACAAACAACATCTACACATCCCGACAGAATGATTTACACAAACTCGTTCCTGGGGAACCCAAGGGTGCACGTTTTGTTTTCTGCCCTAACACTACACAGCTGATTCAAATAATCAGAGCTTGGTGACGAGTTGATCATTTGAATCACCCGTGTAGCGCTAGGGCAAAAACCAAAACTTGCACCCCTTGGGGTCCCCGGGACCGAGTTTGGGAAACGCGGATCTATTCAGTGAGACAGAGGTCTTCACTGACATTGTGTTGTAGGACAGCTCCCTCTAGTATCAAAAGTGGACAGAGCAAGACTCGATGAATTTCAAACCTCTTCTTTATCCCTCTCTTGTTTTCTCCCTCACCATTTCCCTCTCCCCCTCTAACATTCGCTCTCTTTTTCACTATTTCTCCCTCTCCCACCTACTCCCCCATTTTGTTTCTTCTTTTTTTTTCTCCCTCCCTCCAGAATGTGAACGCCAACCCGCGGCCCACAGCCCAGGACCTGGCGGGCTTCTGGGACCTGCTGCAGCTCTCCATCGAGGACATCAGCCTCAAATTTGACGAGCTCTACCAACTCAAGTCCAGCGACTGGCAGTCCCCTGCCGTGGCCCACTCGCCCCCCGAGCGGAAGGTACTTCCCACCCCTGCTGCCCAGTGCCCAGACTGGGGTAGGAAAGCCGCCGAAACTGGCCTCTCTCCTCCCTCCCCCCCATCTCCCCTCTCTCTTCTCCCCCTCCCTGTGTGAGGGGAACACTTAAAGGGGCTTCCCAGCCCAATGTAAAGGGGGCTAGAGAGAAGCCACCTCCCTTTACACATGCATGGTGTTCAATCTCAAAGAGGGCAGTTTGTTTTGGACTGTTTCTGCGCTTTTAGGCCCCTCCTTTGAGCATGCATGTCAGCGGTAAAATAAATGCTGCGGTCTGAAGTCGAACTTGCATGGCAATGGCAAAGGTTGCATCACGTCATGGAATGCGGCCCTGGCTTTCGCTCTATCTTGGATGTGTGTGTGCACGCGCGCGTGTGTAGGGAGTGGTTAGTTTGATGGCTGCTGGATTGACTGTAGTGGAAGGAGTATGTTTTGGTGAGAGCAGTTGGGTGGATGTGTGGTTCAACTGCTTTGAGTTCATGCAGTTTCCGTTTCACTACTTCTGCAGGGACATTGCATTAGATTCAGTGTGATTCATCCAATGGGATACACTTCATTTGAACTGTTCGTCATAACAGCATCGATATGTGTTATGTCTTGTTTAAGTTATATGAATATAGTGACACTTTTTTTATGGCGTACGGCCAAATAGAGTGTGACCATTTTTTAATGTCCTCGTCATGTTATTCACACAGGTATTGTTCAGCGTCTACTCTGACAAAGTGTCACCTTAAATCTCCTATATTCAACGTATTTTATCTGTGTTGTCCATATAATTGGCCCTGTGTCAAGTTAGCCACCTTGTACATTTTGTTGTAGAAAGCTTCACCATAATCAAATGTCCCTGTCAAAGATCTACGTTTATCAAATGGCACTCACAATGCTCTTTTTTTGCAACCTCTGCATTACCCTCCGTTGTTTCGTTGCTTTCAGAATAAAACCTTGTATCTCCAAAACTGAAACAAACTGAAACCATGTATGAACATACATTTCACGAAAGCTATTAATAATCAGATGCTATTTTGAATACTTTTTCTTGGTCCTAAAGTCATAAAATATTAAAAGTGGGGGAGTTACAGCTTTTAATGGAGTTACAAGGTTTTCTTCCTACAGCAACAACGCCTTGCATCCTCTCACTCTCTCATCTCTCCCCCCTCATCCCCCCCTCCACCCAACCCCTTCTCTCTCCCGTGTCTCTCTTTCCCATGTCTTTTCTGCCCCCTTGTGGTTGACTCCGTCCATTGTGGCCCACCACCACCAGGAGGACAAGAAAGAGGCCCCTCCTCCAGTGCCAAAGAAGCCCGGTAAGGGGAGGCCGGTGCTGGGCCGCGAGAAGAGCGCCGACTCCGCCTCGTCCACCTCTTCGGCGGAGAAGCAGCGGACGGAGGCCCGCAAGCGCCTACTGGCTGCCAAGAGGGCCGCCTCGGTCCGGCAGAACTCGGCCACGGAGAGCGCCGACAGCATCGAGATCTATGTCCCTGAGGCCCAGACTCGCCTCTAAGAGAGAGAGAGAGAGAGAGAGAGAGAGAGAGAAACTGGGATGGAGGAAGGGATGATGGCGGAGGGAGAGAGGGAGGGTTGGGGTCTTTTCACCACACGCAGGGTCGTCTGGTCTTGGTGGCCGCCAGTCTACAGAAGATGGAGTGAGAAACAAAGAGAGTGAGAGAGAACTTTTGGGTTGTAGACTATATGGGGAATGCTTGTCTCCTCTCACGAGGCTGCAATGGAAAAACCTAAACCACAGCCTTTGTTACTATTTTTAGAACTTTTATTGGGGTTATTTTATTAGGATCCCCATTAGCTCTTGCGAAAGCAGCAGCTACTCTTCCTGGGGTCCACACAAAACACGAAACATGACATAATGCAGCACACATTTAAAACGCCGCAGATAGCCTACATACCAGTACATACACACAAAACTCTTGACTATTTCGCAAATGATGACATTTTTTTGTTGTTGATGATGGTATTATTATTATCTCCTTAAGAAACTATATCAAGACTATTTTAGATGTACCTGTATCTTGGCTATAAGATATCTAATATGCGGACAAGAGTAAGCGTTTGTGCTTTCCAATGCCCCTCCCTCTCCCTTGCCTTGGCCAACCCATAGTTTGCACAACACCACCATGCGGTCAAACGTACACACACTTATTCGGAGGAGCGCACACACACACACACGCACGCATCAGACCCACAGCTATCTTATGTCTTCCTGGTGCTTTTTTGTTTTCATTGTGTTCATCTGTTTTGTATGAGCCTTTGCCTGCAGCTCTAGATTTGTGAGCAGTTTTGGAGAGCAGGGCACTGAAAACTGAATTAGGAAATAGAGGATTGGGGTATTTCATGTCAAATACCACAACTTTATATGTGAGATCTATTGAAAACATAATGTATGTCTTTGTCCAACCTTTTTAAAGATATATCTGAAAAAAAAAAGAATCGGTACTTTATAACCGACTCGAACTACACTCATACGTCGATATTTACTGGAATAACGTTTGAAGATCCTACTTTTCCATTGAGATATTGTTTTCTGCCATTTTTGGTCTGAGGATGTATTCATCAGCCAATGTCCACAGTCCCGTGACAATGTCCACGGTCCCGTGACAACACTTTGCACTCGCATGTGTCTCCATTGGTTTGTGAATTTACTAATCGGTCCTTTTTATAAGGCACCACACAGGGGAAAAAAACAGACTGAAACCTGGTGGAAACTCTCGTTTAATTTTCCATTGCAAAATGTTTCGCTATGTTGTTCCCTAATGAATACAACCATGGTGTAGGTATATCAGATCAATTGAATATAATTCAGGTTTTGTGGAAAACGTAGACAGGACCACCATAGAGAACTGTCCCACTGGGCAAAAAGTGATTGAGTTTTTATTGTTTCCTTGTTATTTCAGGATGCTTTTAACAACGTTATGCTGCATCATTGTGGCGATTTCATTGAACATTTCAAAAGTCTGTGGGTTTTATAAAGTAGGTACTTCTAGCAACTCAAGCTTGTTGCGGCAGCAATATAATTCAAAATGGTTTCTCTCCCAAACTTCTGCCTCAACTTCCCTCTCTACAATTCACCTTTTGGTGTTTTGGCATCACTGTTTTTTATATTGTAAATGAGTTTGCACAGATGCTGGTGTGTTTCACATATGGGACCACTACTCAGTATGCATGGGAAAGTTGTGGTTAGTTCCACCTCAAATCTCAGTCACGTCAACCATTCATTCCATTTCAAATCTCTATAGGATAGCAAATGAAACTAAGGCCAATTCGGACTTGAGGTTAAGCATCAAATAACTTTGACTAATGCCTGCTAAATGACAGTGGTTGTATTCGACTGTTCTCCACACTGCACATACCCATGTAAATGGTCTGTGATTCACTGCACTGCATATTCAGTGCTACTGTATGGCTTTTCCCACGTCACAGTTCCTGACCAGGCGGCCTATTCAGAAGAGAGGGAGAAAGGAAAGGACACAACTCGAGAAAGGATTAGGAGACTAGGAGAGGAAACTGCTTTAGACTATTTCAGTAGCACTATGTGAAACCATGTTGGAAGCTCTCTTACCCCCCCCCCCCCCCCCCCCCCCTCCCGTACAGGTAATAGTTTGCACTTCATCTCAATTGTCCATGACAGTTTTGGAGGGAAGGATTTCATTCTTGAATGTAGCAGAACACATTGTTTGCATTAAAGATGTTTAACTAAGCACCCTGTCACACCACTGCCTACCATTGTTGCAGTTTTCTTACTTTTTACGTTAAATATCATCCCTAGCTACCTACATTTTTTTTTAAATTGAAACAAATGATTACATCTCTCATAGTACATCTATTTTTTTAATTTCTTTGACATGTATTTTTTGTTGGTCCTTTAACAAAATGGAAATGCATTACCTTTCTGCCTGTGTGGTATGTATAGCCATCAGGTGGTTCACTCTCTCAAGGGGCCTGTAAATGTGGAAAATGGAATGATTCCAGTCAAGTGATTAAAAAGTAGCCTAATCGCTCATCTAACAAAACATATTAACTTTGTCAAATGAAAATATCGGTAATACATTCTTTATCTGGGTGTGAGAGATCAATACGTTTTGGGGACATTTGTTAGAGGGTACCTGTCAAAAGTTGGTGATTTTCAAATGATGAAACTCTGATGAAGACAGCTTGCTGTCGAAAACATTAGTAACTAAATCATAGCATCGGAGCTACTAGAGTGTAGCTAGTGTAGCATTTCCTTTTCTCTAAAAATATGTTGCTTTCTCTAAAAGACTCCAATGGTTGCGGGGAGACGCCATGTGTGTGACCCAAGTGGCACCCTATTCCCTACAAAGTGAACTCCCTTTGAAAGTACTTTTCAAAAGTAATGCACTGTTTTTAGGGAGTAGGGTGCAATTTGAGACAAATTCTATTAAAAAGGCAGAGTGAACTGTATACTACCAGTGAACAGCATTTTCACAGTTGGTCATTACAAAAATGCTTCCGACCATACATTTCCAACCAGTACTGTTTTAAAATATATTTTTTTATAGCTAATTAAGACTTTTAGTGGTAGCCAGATACTGGTTCATTGTGTTTGTTTCTTGTTGTTTGACAAAACACTGAAGAATGCAGTCTCCTCCCCCTTCTCACTATCTCTCACACACTGACCAACTGCTATTGAATGTTCTCTGTCCAAATCCACGTGGTTTCCCCACACATGGCTAGGGCGTGCAGTAGTGACAGGGAACTCTACCTACATCTTCACTATATGTCAGAGTCAAAACCAATGACTTTTCTTCCATTTCCCCTTCCCATCCCCCCCAACATGTTCTCCTATACCATATTGCTGGCGACAAACACCTACCTTTCCCTGCTCATTAATTAGTGGTTCCTCAGTTGTTCCAATGGCTCAGTCTGTTGAAGATGGTGCTCGCAACACCCGGGTCACCACATGGGACACATACAATGTGTTCGCTTGAATAAAAACGACATTCACTTTTTTTTTTACTTAAGTCATTCCAACCATATGCCTGGTTGCTTGTCAGCTAGTTGCTCCATTTCTCGTTTCTCATTTTGGGGTTATTTTTCTCCCCACCACCACAGTGACAGAATAGCCTGAGCATCAGGCTTTGCATTGGAAAGGCCTGGCTTTATTGGCCATCATCCCCCCTCCTGGGAAAAGGTCGGTCTTGATTGCAGCCTATTGTTTGCTGTTGTGTGTTTGCCTGAATTGCTGATGGCCCCCTTTGCTCTGCTCAGTAAACGGCGGGGTGTCAATGGCTCTGCTCCCTCTCTGTGAATAAGTCATCTCCAGGCTTTGTGTGACAATCACTTGTCATTGGTGATTTGATCATTTACCAGGAAGGGGGTTGGTGTGTCTGACAAGTTGTGTTCTTGGTTTGCTCTTGTGACCAATGTAGTTAGACGTGGCTATTTGTTTTTCATGCTTATTCTGGACCATTCCAACTCGTTTCTCTGGTGTTTTGTAATCCAGTGCCTTGGACTTGGATGCATTCTGTTATAACATGAGGCTCCTGAGTGGCGCGGTGGTCTAAGGCACTGTATCTCAGTGCAAGATGCATCACTGCAGGAGCTGGTTTGAATTCAGGCTGCACCACATTGGGAGTCCCATAGGGCGGTGCACAGTTGGCCCAGGGTCGTCCGAGTTTGGCTGGGGTAGGCCGTCATTGTAAATATAATTTGTCCTCAACTGACTTGCCTAGTTAAATAAAGGTAATTTTAAAAAATGATAATAACAACATATTGGTGAGATGAGGGCAGTGGAAGGTAGGCCAAGAAAGAAAACAAGTAGGCGGCCAGTACGATACAGAACATTTTTACAACGAATACATACTGTATAAGGAGCAGATCGGCCTATAGTGTATATAACATCAGAACGCACGACTGCAACACATTTTGACTAAAAGAGTCTTCTTCAGGCAGCGTGAACATGTGGGTAACAAGTGTTATTTGTAGCACTATATGAGAGCCTGCTAGATTGCGCAAAGCAATTTATATTGTAAGTCGATAACAGGGTAATGGTCAAATGAAGAAAATAATGAAATTGACTGTATCAATAATGATAAGAATGGATGTCACCCCCCCCCCCCCCCCCCCCCCCCCATCACTTCACTTGGGCTCCGGCGGGCCCCTTCTGGCCTTCCAAAACCACTTCCAGACACCCGTTTTCCAAGGTGGTTTCCCATCCAAGCACTAATCAGGGATAATCCTGTTAGTTTCAGAGGAAAGACAACTGAGATCTGTCAACACTGCCAGCTTTATTTCGATTTGAGTCAGTTCCTGACAGGAATTGAAATAATGTAATATGCATATGGTGAGAGTGCGAGGCAGAGAGAGAGAGTGATGGAGTGCGTCAAGGACAAAAAAGCTATTACAGGATGACCGAAAGGCAGTCCACTTCTGCTCTAATCTGCGTGAATACGTAAATGACAGCAACTGTCTGTCCCTGAGAGACTACGGCAGAGGCTTGTCTCATACATTTAAACAACCCACTGCTCCAATACACAAACCCGAGGGACACACCTAGGCCAATTTCCTCAAGATGTTTAACCAATGTCCTGATTCTCTGTAGGCATGAAAGATCTTATGACACGTGTTGAGGTGTTTTAAGACATAATGTTTTAAGCGTTTGTTTCGGAGATTTAGATCTAGGCCTTACTCAGGTGTATTGGATTGGTCGATATTCACAATGTCGCATTTTGCTTGAAATTATGAAGCCATTGTTTTGTTTAGAGGAAATCGAGTGACTAATTGACAAAGGCCAGTTGAAATACTCTTAAACCAACAACAACAACAACTTTATCATGGTCCCTTTGGTGTAGATTACACAGTGTACACTGACTTGATGTGTTCCATGAAACTGCATTTGACCATGCTGTTTTCATGCATTAAAAGTGTTCACTTGATATTCTCATGAGTTGTAGGTCTGCATTGGTAGCAAACCTCCACAAGGAAGAGACATTTTAGACTGTCTCATAATTAACAGCTCTTGTTTATTATAATGGTATTTTCAAGGCTTTACAATATTGCTAAAGTGTGGCCATGTTCCAATTCCTTACTGCATTTAGCGATGCTGTTTGTCTTGTCACACTTAATCTCCTTATAACTCAGAAGTGTTTTTCACATCACCAGTTTTGACTCGACTCATCTGTGCTGTTAGTGAGTGTGACATATTAGGGTGGTCAACAATCTTTTTGGATGTGTTCACTATGGAATTCTGACTACGGGCCATTTCCTGAACATTTTTCTACATCTTCAAACTTCTAGAAGACATTGCTGTCGTGGTGGACACTTGCCATTCTCACTTGGACTCAACAGCAAACTCATTTCTGTGAGACTGAAGTCAATTTGAACTGATTTACAGTATATGACTCTCAAGGCTAGGATACAACAATACATTTCAGGGGGTGCCCAGATAGGGTACTCCAGGGTAGGAGTACATGTCATGCCACTCCCTGGTCCAAAGGCCTACGAAGCAAAAATAAGCCCCCTCCTGAATTGTCTGTCCACTTTTACTTTGTACCTTTGGCCTACAAGGGTTGGGAGAGGGAAAGAACCAACACTCTTACCACAGGAGATATGAAGCAAAAAAGAGAGACACTATAACAAACAATAATGAAATATTTTATGAAACAAGCACATATTTTATTGAATAGGATTTGTTCATTATTGATAATGCTATACAAGTTAGACTGTATTTGTCAGGGTTTTCGGTTTAGTGTAAAAGGTTGAGATGAAATTAGATTTACTATGATTCCTGTGACTATATCTACTCTGGTAACATTAAAGCATATTATGAAATACAAAATTAATTGAGTAAATTGGTTCTATGCTAAGTTGAACATGCTATGATAAAGTAATTCACTAGCCTGGTCCCAGATCTGTTTTGTGATGTCTTAGCTTATGGTCATTGTAACGCAGCACAAACAGATCTGGGACCAGCTAGTAATTCCCCATGTGCTCATCAAAATCACATTGTTGTAAATAAGAACTAAATCTGAATGCAGAGAACCGCTTAATCTTTTACAATGTTGTAGATTTCTTTATACAATTTCAAAGAGCTCATTTGTTCAAATATGTACTGTATAACGAAGAGAGAATATCATTCAATAAATTGCACACAATACTTTTTCAAAACGTTTACAATGGTTATTTTGTTCATCCTTTTTGGGTTGATGGGTGTCAGATTATTTATGATATAGTGAGTAAACCAATTTACAGTCTATAATATATTTTGGTCATATAGTATTTGATCTAGACAACCTAGACTATAATCTATATGAGGGTTTCTTATGGGTTGGGACCCAAAGTGGGTCCTGGGCATGTGATACATGGGTCGCGAGTTTTGAGAATACATCTATAATCACACACTATTTATTTTTAACTTGGGTCGTTGGAGGATTTTTTGGGTCACAGGAGGACGTTCAAATTCTAATTTGGGTCTCAAGCTGATAAAGTTTCAGAACCCCCCCCCCCTTGTTTTTTAAAAACATTTTGTTTCGTTACAAAGTGGGATTGAAATGCATTTCATTGTGATTTCTTTTTGTCATTGATCTTCACAAAATACTCTATAATGTCAAAGTGAAAAGATATTTCATTTTTTTTCATTTGTTTAAAAAAATAATTACATACATAACCAGTCAAACGTTTGGACACACCTACTCATTCAAGGGTTTTTCTTTATTTGTACTATTTTCTACATATAATAGGGAAGACATCAACACTATGAAAGAACACATATGGAATCATGTAGTAAGAAAAAAAGTGTTAAACAAATCAAAATCAATGTTATATTTGAGATTCTTCAAAGTAGCCACTTTTTTCCTTGATGACAGCTTCCAAGGAAAGGAAGACCCAGAGTTACTTATGCTGCAGAGGATAAGTTCATTAGAGTTACCAGCCTCAGAATTTGCAGCCCAAATAAATGCTTCACAGAGTTCAAGTAACATACAACATCTCAACATCAACTGTTCAGAAGAGACTGTGTGAATCAGGTCTTTATGGTTGAATTAATGCAAAGAAACCACTACTAAAGGACACCAATAACATGAAGAGACTTGCTTGGGTCAAAGAAACACAAGCAATGAACATTAGAACGGTGATAGAAATCTGTCCTTTGGTCTGATGAGTCCAAATTTGAGATTTCTTTGTGAGACGCAGAGTAGGTGAACGAATGATCTCCGCATGTGTGGTTCCCACCGTGAAGCATGGAGGAGGAGGTGTGGGGGTGCTTTACTGGTGGCACTGATTCATTTAGAATTCAACGCACAGCATTCTGCAGTGATAGTGGGACTAAGCGCAAAAAACAATCATCCAACCTCAACTCAACTGAGATGGTTCGGGATGAGTTGGACCGCAGAGTGAAGGAAAAGCAGCCAACAAGTGCTTAGCATATGTGGGAACTCCAAGACTGTTGGAAAAGTATTCCAGGTGAGGCCGGTTGAGAGAATGCCAAGAATGTGCAAAGCTGTCATGAAGGCAAAGGGTGGCTACTTTGAAGAATCAAAAATCTATTTTGATTTGTTTAACACTTTTGGTTACTACATGATTCCATATGTGTTATTTCATAGTGTTGATGTCTTCACTATTATTCTACAAAGAAGAAAATACTAAAAATAAAGAAAAACCCTTGAATGAGTAGGTGTGTCCAAACTTTCGACTGGTACTGTATATACAGTGCCTTCGGAAAGTATTCAGACCTCTTGACTTTTTCCACACTTTGATATGTTACAGCCTTATTCTAAAATTGATTAAATCATTTTTTCCTCTCATCAATCTACACACAATACCCCCATAATGACAAATAAAAAACAGATTTTACTAATTTTTGCAAATGTAAAAAAATAAATTAAAAAAAAACATTTACGTAAGCATTCAGACCCTTTACTTTGTTGAAGCACCTTTGGCAGCGATTATACAGCCTTGAGTCTTCTTGGGTAGGATGCTACAAGCTTGGCACACCTGTATTTGAGGAGTTTCTCCCATTCCTCTCTGCAGAGCCTCTCAAACTCTGTCAGGTTGGAAGAAGAGCGTTGCTGAGCAGCTATTTTCAGCTCTCTCCAGAGATGTTCAATCCAGTTCAAGGCTCTGGCTGGGCCACTCAAGGACATTCAGAGACTTGTCCCGAAGCCACTCCTGCATTGTCTTGGTTGTGTGCTTAGGGTCGTTGTCCTGTTGGAAGGTGAACCTTTGCCCCAGTCTGAGGTCCTGAGCACTCTGAAGCAGGTTTTCATCAAGGATCTCTTTGTACTTTGCTTTGTTCATCTTTGCAGCGATCCTGACTAGTCTCCCAGTCCCTGCCACTGAAAAAACAACAACACAGCATGATGCTTTCACCACCATGCTTCACTGTAGGGATGGTGCCAGGTTTCCTCCATACGTGGTGCTTGGCATTCAGGCCAAGAGTTCAATCTGGGTTTCATCAGACCAGAGAATCTTATTTCTTATGGTCTGAGAGTCTTTGCGTGCCTTTAGGCAAACTGTAAGCGGGCTGTCATGGGCCTTTTAGTGAGGAGAGGGTTCCGTCTGTCCACTCTACCATAAAGGCATGATTGGTGGAGTGCTGCAGAGATGGTTGTCCTTCTGGAAGGTTCTCCCATCTCCACAAAGGAACTCTGGATCTCTGTAGAGTGACCATCGGGTTCTTGGTCACCTCGCTGACCAAGGACCTTCTCCCGCAATTGCTTAGTTTGGCCAGGCGGACAGTTCTAGGAATTGTCTTGGCGGTTCCAAACGTCTTCCGTTTAAGAATGATGGAGGCCACTGTGTTCTTGGGGACCGTCAAAGGTGGAGGATTTTTTTGGTACCCTTCCCCAGATCTATGCCTCAACACAATCCTGTCTCAGAGCTCTACGGACAATTCCTTCAACCTCATGCCTTGGTTTTGCTCTGACATGTACTGTCAACTGTGGGACCTTACATACACAGGTGTGTTCCTTTCCAAATACTGTCCAATCAATTGAATTTACCACAGGTGGACTCCAATCAAGTTGTAGAAACATTTCAAGGATGATCAATGGAAACAGGATGCACTTGAGATCAATTTTGTGTCTCATAGCAAAGGGTCTGAATACTTATGTAAATAAGTATTTGTATTTGTTTTTATATTTAATAAATTGGCAAACATTTCTAAAGACCTGTTTTCACCTTGTTATTATGGGGTATTGTGTGTAGATTGCTGAGGATTTTTGTTCATTTAATCCATGTTAGAATAAGGCTAAAACGTAACAAAATGTGGAAAAAGTCAAGGGGTCTGAATACTTTCTGAAGGCACTGCCCCACCTTCCCTGAATGACAGGTTGCCACTGATGGCAAGACTTGAAAACTGTTGTCTAGCCATGATCCCCAACACTTTGACAGAGCTCGAAGAATTCTGAAAATAATAATGGGCAAATATTGCACAATCCAGGTGTGCAACACTCTAAGAGACTTATCCAAGAATACTCACAGCTGTAATTGCCAAAGGTGTTTGTAACATGTTTTGACTCGGGGAGAATACGGTTCTATGTAATCAAAGTATATTCATGTTTATTTTTAATTAATTTTTATATATTACAAATGTTACTGCCACTTTGACATTATAGAGTATTTTTTGTGTAGATTGTTGACAAAAATGTACAATTTAATCCCACTTTGTAACACAATAAAATGTAAAGAAATCCAAGGGGTTGAATATTTATGATACCCACTGTAATCTATAACAACTGTAGTGAGTCATTTGGTTAATCTGCCATGCCAGTATGTATACATGCTTTCCCATTGTATTGTCACATAATGCACATTCCTACTGTCTTTTTCGAAATAGGTGATAGACTATGCCTATATTCATGTATTTTCTGTCGTTTAATTATAAACTGTATTGATATTTAATTCATAGTTAACCAATGTTAATAATTGGACTGCAGTGACAATTAGATTTTCTCCAAAACTTCCCTTTTCATGACTTTTGAAACACAACTGTAGGCCTACATAATGTTCTGTTTGATTTATTTGTCAATCAGAGTATTCTGCGGAAAAAAATGGAATAGTTCCTGACATGTCATTTTGCAGTGGCAACAACAACCTTTCAGAAGCAATTCCACAGCACTGTTTTACAGTTTTACATAGAAAAGTCCTGCAAATGAAAGAGGATGTGTGTACAGGATCAAGGTGAGGAAGCCTCGACTTTCTCCAGCCGTTGTTGGGAAGATATTTCTGTTCTTGTGTCAATACTTTATCAGAATATTATTTAATTATTGCATCCATTAGTGGCTCACTGTTTTTTGTCGACACTGTTTATCCCGTTCATGTAACAAGAAAACATGATCGTTTCGGTTACATAATAAACGCAGAACTCCAACGACACGAGGAAATCCTCTTGTGTTGCTGGCCAGTGGCCACTATAACGTGTTGGCAAACAGGGGGCTCGTGTGTTGATTAATCCTGTCCAAGGAATTGCAATCATGTCGTTAACAAAATACTATTTTTAATGAAATCTTTTACTGCCTGAATTTAAATTAAATGCTAATCCTGTCATTCACTCAAGGAGTGATGACACGGGCCTGTCTACTGGAAATAAAGAGCCGTGATTGGAGGGCACTGGTATAGGAGGCGGGATCAATAAATATTCGACTGTCAGATTGGAGCTCGGCGTTGCTGTGTGCAGGTAAAGAGGACCAAGCCACACAAACGAGGTAACGTACAGTATTTGTCCTACCTTACTAGACAACGAAACGCAATGGCCAGACACTGTTCGGTTGACGAGTAACACGTTTATGTCACACGAACGAAGAATTGAACCCACGAGCGGCAAAATAAAAGCGTGCAACACCTTGGAAAGAAAATATCGCGTCAACGTTTTGTCGGGGGCAACACTTTTTTTTTTTTTTTTTTTTTTTTTTTTACAAGGCACTTCGACAGCTGCGTGTTTTCAAACAAGCCATCAACAAAGAATGAAATCATTCAAACGAGGTAGGCGTACGTTTTATGGGGATTTTAGTACAGAAAATATTGGCAGGCATTCATTATCACCCTGACAGTTTGCCAAGTGTGCCCGGCTTTTGGGTGTTAATGGAATGCGGCTTTTTGTTGCGAACAAATGCAGCGTGTGTTTGTTTGAATTTGGAGGGACAGCGAACCAGCTAAGTTATCTTTGGAAGCAAGCATGGTGTCCATCTGGCGGAGCGACAGAACAGTCCTGCATCCGCGAAGGCGTGCGTTCAGCGGGTTCTTTGTACGTTTGATACACGATGGGAAGATGGCTAGCCAACGTAGTCATCGTTTTTTTTAAATTAATTTATAATTCTCATGTTACGTCTTATTTTTGCATTTGGCAAATGGATAGCAATTTCGGTAGCTATTCGATGTCATTGCAACAGTAATCTTAACCCCACGATAGACTACATTGACTAGAACGAGACAATTCCACGAAATGGCTTCATTGTTTGTTAGCTAGCCTGCTAACTTTAGCCAGAAACTAGCTAGCTAAATCCGCCTTTTGAAGATATTAGTACATTTGAACAAACTCAAATTATGCACACCTTTTGCCTTAAGTTTGTCAACGTATTTTGACTAGATGGCTAACTCCGTATAAGAAAAATAATAACGCCCTTTTGTTATGCAAACAAAAAGTTGGTTTGACAGGAACAGCGTGTGACATGTAACGTTACTGTAGCTGGCTAGCAAAGTAAAACTCCACGATGTTGCTACCACATATTTTAAAGCCGTTTTCTAGCGTAACCTTATATCGCCACTATAACATCAACGGAGACGAGTGGGCGGACTGTACCTCTACTAGTGATGCGCGAGTTGACTCGTAACCTGTGGCTCGGGTGGGTGGGTTCAGGGTCATGAAATATTTCGTGGGTAGCTGACGGGTTGAGTAAAGAGTACCTTTAAATTCATAAATGTACCATTATTGTGCATTTTATATCTATATGCTACACGGAGGCCTTTCTTTCGTTATTTTAGGCTATCTGGAATTACTGAGTACGTTTTAGGTCCTGACTGTACGCGTGCCAAATAGACTACAAGACAATCGCCACATGGTTTTCGGCGAACTACCAGAACAATTGAATGTGGATCCAAGGCAAAAAGGCTGACTCTGATTTCATTACGAGAAAAGCTGCGAAATTGATATTAGAAAATAACAGAAGGGGTGGGCCAGAAAAGTAATGTTGAAGTGGTTAAAGAGGGTGGCGGTGTGATTGTGAGGCGCTATACACATTTGAGTCACACGAAGGGGACTTCAAATAGACCTGTGGCATGTCAAGGGAACTGCATCCCTATACTTTTCAGATGGGTTAAATAGAAATCTGGACACTATAACCTCTCGTGGCCTTAATAGTAACTCATGTTGAATTTAAACATTTCTTGCTGTAAAACGATACACCGAACGTCGGCTAAATTGAATGAGTTGGTGTGTCAACTTTGAACGTATACTGTACGTTTTCTGACCCGTTTCTCATGCTGGCGCTGTCTTGATCTTGGCATAGCTACCTTCCAACTAGAAAAGTAATGCACGTCTAGTCTGATTCTTCTGGCCACCAAGTTTGGTAGCTAGCATATTTAAAATGTTTTGCCCATTCATGCGCAAATTTTCTAACTTGATTTTAAGATTATAGTTAGTAGCTGGTCACATACACAGCCATTGAATTAAAATCAATTGCTCCAGGACTTAAATTCCCTGGCCAAAGGTGAAAATAGCCCCTCGCACGGTCTATAGAGCCCTAGCGGTTGGAGATGTTGACATGCACACGATCTTCTTTTGTGAGGACAGGAGCCGTCTCTAGGGGTCAGATTTCACCCGGAGAAAGACATTTACTTCATTCTATACCCCGGGAGAAACCATTTCTCCATTTTGAGTTGGTCTTCCCCAGTGCCACAAATATAGTGCCAATTAGCTTATCTCGTCACTTAATTTAATGAGGGAGTGTCTCATTGCGCCATCATGCATGCTTGTACATTTGTTGTCAACTACTACACCCACACTTGCCTCTGGGTGAATGCACATTAAAATAACAAACAAGAAGCACATGCCCAATCAACTAGTAGATGGTTGTCAGTCTCTGATTTGGAGGGAAAGCAACACATTCTATAACAAGTTAATGTCCAACCCTGGTCTATGAGTACAAACACTATCACTGACTCAACAACCCCCTCTGAACCCCTTCTCCTTGTCCTCAGTTCTGGAAGAGGAGCGGATGCGAGAGCAGGAGCTGTCAGCCATGTCTGACAGTGACCCCTTTGAGGATGACAGCTCCACCCTTGACCTGTCTGGTGGGGGCTCGGGCAAGCGGCGTCGCCGTGGCAACCTGCCCAAGGTAGCAGTGCAGGTGCTGCGGAGCTGGCTGTACGAGCACCGCTTCAACGCCTACCCCTCAGAGCAGGAGAAACTCAGCTTGTCAGATCAGACCAGCCTTTCTGTGCTGCAGGTGAGTGGACCGGGATCAGACTTTAAATCGTTTATTTAAATAATAATAATTAAACAAATTCAAGTTAATTCTTGCTCCAAAATGCTTGAATTGGGCCTAATCAAGCAGCAGTCCAGACATTTTGGCCTACAGTAGCCTTTGCCAGGTGGAAACTTTGAGCTGTGTAGCAGAGCACCAACATGGGGCTGGGAGATTATTTTATTTATTTATTAACTTATTGGCAAATCAAGATCTCTTAAAAAAAATTCTCTAAATAAGCATGGTTGTTTTAAAGGTCAAATACACTGCATTTCAAACAGTCTGCAATCTTTTTTGTTGCAAGGATCTGTCTTTCAAGACTTGTTATGAAATATGTTTATTGTATTTAAAAAAATTACTAGAACCACGTGTAGTGCACATTCACAAATAATAACAAACTTCTTGTAGCGGGTGTTGGGCTCAAGCCCTGGCGATTTATCCAGTTGATCTTTATATTTCAAGTTTAGCCAACTTGGATCTGTTTGCTAGCTAACAGGGTTGAAAAGTTATGAACACACCCTTTTTGAAAAGCACGGTATCCTGTCTACAGTGTTCAGATGTTGAAGGGGCCAAGTTGCCAATTCCTTTATGTAATTGTTTTATGCTTCACACATTTATAAAACATACTGGACAGCTAGTATAACAGTTGTTGGCTAAATTGCTGCTGGACCCTACTGTACTTGTACTCTTGCTTAGTTGTGCACCGGGGCCGCCCACTCTTTCTATTCTGGTTAGAGCCAGTTTGCGCTGTTCTGTGAAGGGAGTAGTACACAGCGTTGTATGAGATCTTTAGATTCTTGGCAATTTCTCGCATGGTATAGCCTTAATTTCAAAATAGACTGAGTTTCAGAAGAAAGTACTTTGTTTCTGGACATTTTGAGCCTGTAATCAAACCCACAAATGCTGATGCTCCAGATACTCAACTAGTCTAAAGAAGGCCAGATTTATTGCTTATTTAATCAGGACAACTGTTTTCAGCTGTGCTAACATAATTGCGAAAGGGTTTTCTAATGAAAATATTAGATATATCACACAGCCCTACACCAACACAGCCTATACTGTAACAGAGCTTGCATTTTAAGCAGTCTAACAAAGTATCAGGTCTGGTTTTTGGCATGTTCCCCTCAATTACAGTTGAAATGAATGATTTACAATTTTCCTCCAGTTCAATTGTTCCAGATTAGTGCCTGATGTAGTGTAAACAATTGATCATAGCAGACACTTGTGGCCCAGTTGGAGCCATGACTACGTACTCTGTCGCAGATGGTGGTTTCTTTATTGTGTGTTCTCTATTGTGTTCTCTATTGGCCCCTTGTAAGTGTCTCTGTGTGCGGGGAGATGAATGCCGTAGCACCTATAGGTCTACTTCAGGCTGGCGCTAAATAGATTCATCCCATGATACTTACTTTGTACTTATCATCATACTTCAGCGCTAGGGTGTTTCTCAACAGCTTAGCGTACAACAATATTCAAATGTCATATGGGCAAGGTACTACTGTACAGATTAATTTGACACCGTCACCGCAGTCTTCCCTTCTCACCTTGTAGGCCGACCATTTGTTGTCGTTTCCTCTCTCCTCAAATACACACACACACACACCCCAGGAGTGGCGACATGAGGTATTCCTGGACTGAGCAGAGAGCAAGCAGGGCTAGAGTAGCGCTGACAGACCCATAGTGTAGTCACTGCAGTGAAATGTCCCTGGTTGGCTGTGCTCTACTTGCTCTGCCGCTCAGCGTTTTTCACCCGAGACTTCATTAATGCCAGCTGTCTGAGGCCACTCATCTCACTGCGTGTGGGATGTTTTTACCACAAGATGGCAGTAAACGGGGCCTGGAAGAGAGCAGGAGAATGAGAACATGTGGGCGGAAGTCTCATTCCAACAAACTACCCCTCGGACCAGTTTGAGTTATGGACTCATGCTACTTAAACCAAATCCTGACACTGCCATCAGCGGGACGTGACAGGAAACAGGATTTGTCGGACCAGGCAATGTTTTTCCACTCCTCAATTGTCTAGTGTTGGTGGTCGTGTCCCCACGAGTTGCTTCCTTTTGTTTTTAGCTGAAAAAGAGGGGAACCCGGTGTGGTTCATCTGATGCAATAGTCCATCCTTGACAAGGATCGGTTAGAGTTGTGTTCCGAGATGCCACTGTTGTACTGCGGTGTTATTTGTCTGTTTCTGGCCTGCCTGTTTGCTTGCATGATTCTTGCCATTGTCCTTCAATCTCTCATCAACAAGCTGTTTTTGCCCATGGGACTGCTGCTGAGTTCTGGTTTGTTGAACCGTTCTCGGTAAATCCTAGACACTGTCGTGCGCGAAAAGCCCAGGAGAGAGACCGTTTCTGAGATGTTGGATCCGGCATGCCTGGCACTGACTATCATACCACGCTCAAAGTCGCTTAGGTCACTCGCCTTGCCCGTTCTAACATTCAATCAAACAGTAACTGGATGCCTGTCTACCTGCATTATATAGCGAGCCACGGCCACGTGACTGGCGATCCATTTTCGTGAATGAGGTGGTGTACTTAATAAACTGTCCACTGTCATCTGTTCTTGCAGTATGGTTCTTCAGGGAATCTGTTAGGCTTTTGAGATGCACCCCTGTTGTTTTTTTTGCAGGCTTTGTTGTTAAAGTTACTGACTCTTTTCCAGATATGCAACTGGTTCATCAATGCCCGCCGCCGCCTCCTCCCCGACCTTCTCCGCAAGGATGGCAAAGACCCCACCCAGTTCACCATCTCCAGGCGGGCGGGGAAGGGAGAGGGCTGCCCAGCCACAGGAGGATTTGGCAGTTCCCCTGAAAGCCCCACCTCAGTCCACTCTCCAGCCCTGCCCCCTCTCAGGCCCTCTGTCATCCGACCAGCCCCCACACTGGACCTCAGCCTCCTGGGAAATACTGCCACTGCCATCCTTTTGGGAGCTGGCTACCCCAGCCAAGAGGGCTACTGTGTCCAGGCCCTGATGCAGCTGGACATGCAGAGTCTCCTGAGGAGGGAGGCCGAGGAGAAGGGCTCCAAGGTTATCAGCGCCAGCCCCACTGGCGGGCTATTCAACACGCCGCCCCCCACGCCTCCGGAGCTGTGCCCCTGCCAGGATTTCAGTGACTTGAGGTTGCTGGTGGATGCAGCTCTCCAGAGGGCCGCCGAGCACGAGAGTCAGAGGCTGCTCCCAGAGTACCAGAGCAGGGCTACTGCAGAAGCGACGGGTGGCTGTAGCCACAGCAGCAGTGCTATGGGTCCGACCACTCCACCGGCGCAGAGCCAAGCTACGTTTGACTCGCCCAGAGAGCAGAGTCCTGCGAACAAGGCGGTGGTGTCCCCAGTTTCAGTCCTAATCCATGTCCCAGTCTGTTCTGCACCTAAACTCGCAATGGCCTCTGTACCGGCTCCAAATGTGCCTCCCCTCCTAGCCCAAATGCCAGTTTCAACTCCCTTTCCAACCTTTGTCCCAGCTCCAACTCCAATCCCAACCAAACCCCTTCTCCCAAGCCCCGTTCAAACCTTTGCCGGTGTACCAACTGTGTCCTGTGTCCCAACCTCAGTCCCAGCTCCAAGCTCTACCCAGGTCCCAACCCTAACCTCTGTCCTAACCCCGGCCCAACCTTTAGCCCCAGCACCACCAGCCCTCAACCCATTCCTGGGCCTGGCCTCCCTCCAGCCCTTGTCCTCCTCCATCCCCAACAGCAGTGTCCAGAGGGCCCAGTCGGTGCCCAGTGTGTGGAGTGTGGTCCACAGCGATGTTACAGTCCGACAGCCTGTCCCCGTGGTTCAGACTCCCAAGGCCGCCGTGTGGGGGCCACAGCACACCTTGCACACTGTCAGCGAAACCGTCAACTAGAGCCACGGCCACTCCCTTGTCTGTGTGTATGTGAGGGAGCCCCATATCCCTACTCAGACTGCCCCTACCTATGTGTACGTTTCCTTCATCGGCCCCTCTGACACTATGCTCTGCAGTTTGGATATGGCAGAACTCATGCATACGGTTCATACATCAGACGCTAGGAAGGATACGATGGGATGGAAAGACGATTGTTTTTAAAGACGGTGCTTTTTTTAAGCATTTTTATCAGGATTTATCCAATGCAGACTGTTGCTGGGTGGAACCTTTCAATGTGGTTTTTCAATCAACATTTCAGAGTATAGGTTAAACGTTGCGACGGTTGACATAAGAACGACGACACCAAGTTCCATGATGTAGTTTTTAACTCCCTTTTCCACTATCTCAACTATTTCCAAAAGGGGTCAAGGAGGACATTTCCTTCCCCTGTGATGTTTTTTTTTTTAAACAGTGAAGTTGCACCAGTAGAGCTAGGCTTATCTGTCGCAATACTGGACTTGGTTGAATGTATTAAGGTTACTTTTATCTCTGGCGGTCTAGCCTGTCAATCATTCCCACCAAGGTTAAACAAGGGTGGACCTGGGGCTGAGACAAGTGTTTTTCAAGCCCTGGTGTTGCGCTCCTCCAGTACAGTTTATGCACTTTAGATATTTTCATGTCCACATCTTCACACAGTGCCGGAAGACGGGCGGAAGGGGAAATTGATTGTATTGCAGTGTGCCTGACTGCACAGCTCCAATGTCTGTCTCCTCTCTCCTTGCCTTAATTAAAGCTACTGTAAAAAAGTGGCCACCATGGATTCTACATTTGAGACACTAAATCATCAGTTGCAAAGAATATGAACTCTTTTTTAAAAACTTTTTTAAATGTTCATTTAAACCTGTTTCCAAAATAGTATCTTAGTAGGTAAATGTTTTTGTGTGAAAACACACCAGGAATTATATATATTTTTTGGTCTGTTACTTTCTGCGCTATCTTTATGCATCATGTACAATTTCCAGGGATGTATTGTTTTTATTGTGGATGTGAAGGAGGTGGAATTCCTGTCTGTGTGTTTGAGAGCGATGGGGCGGGAGGTCCCGTTATAGAAATCGATTTTGTGGCGAAGCTAAAGGCTTAGTTCTTAAGGGTAATGTAACACTTGCTATAATTGCCCTATTATGCCATAGTCTTTTATGGATGAAGCTTGTCACAAACATTTCAAGCTTTTGGGCACCCCTGTTTGGAGAGGGATTGACCCAAGTAGCGAATCATTGGCGGCTTAAGATTTGGTCCTTGTGTTGCAAACAAATATATCTTAATTGAAACGCCTGTTGTTGCTTGGATGACAATCTGGTCAGTGTTGTATTGAATTAGTTGATTTTTAATGTTGAGTAAGTTATTGAGAAGCAAACTGTCTGACTTCCTTTCTCTCTCTTTTCCCTCTGTTTTAGCGACGCATATCCTCTCGTTAGACTATTTCTTATATGGTTGTAGTTTCCATGAAACAATCTCTCATACTGCATGTTATGGCCAAATCGACGCCGCACAGAGTTAGTTGGGGCTCTACTACGTAAACAGTGCTGCTGCAAAGTAATTTTCTTCTGTCCATGGGTCAGTTCAAATGGGACTAACTTAGTCTTTAATAGCTGTTACCGGTGCCATACATGTAATGACCCTGGTGGTGATTTTTTTTGTTTTTGTTTTTTTACAACTAGATGCATGAGAAGAGCAGATATGGAATCCTGTGTTATTATATACCTAGATTTGTGACTAGCACAAACCCCCATTCCTTCACTTCCTCTTGTTTTCTGCTCTTTCGTGAGGCTTAATGTCAGCACCATTTCCTGAATTGTCTAGAATATCAGTGGGGAAGGGTAGATGTTCTAGATCCTCTGCTAACGGAGATATGCTAAAAGAGTCGCCTCTTTCTCACACACTTTGGGTCGACTGTAGGGTTCGGTCAGACTTGAGTCTGAATACTAAGCAAAGAATGTTAACTAGTTTAACAGGTTTTGAATGCAGTACAATAAAGCGGGTATGTGGTTTATTCATTACTACACTTCTATGTTACTACATATTACTCATTGTGATACTGGAATCGGCTGGATACTGAACATTATTTAGAAAGGCTATTTTATATATATCAGGTTTTGGATGCAGAATGAAACTTGAGTCGTAGATGCCAATGGGAAAAATGTCACGGTGGGGACGGGGCCATGAACTGTCTCAAATGTGTAGCATCTCAATACGACCAAATGCATCCTAAATGTTTTTCCATTTCACTGTGAAATCATGGCTGATGTGTGGGGCAATATAACTGGCTGTCGTGCCTTAAACCTGGGATTGAGGGAACATGCCCCTTCTACATAGAAACTTTTGAATAGTCGGTGCAATATATGCCTTAAACTTTAAATGTGTTTTGTACAAGCGTTTCAGAGAATAAAACCTTTTTCATACGCTGCTCCTTGTGCATTTTTTAAAATCCAACTTGAGGAGTGTGTAGAATTAACCATGTCCTTGTGCTTTCTTTTGTCTCAACAAAGTGTAATAGCACAACTTCCTTTCTTGGAACTAATTACATGGGCAAGATATTGTACACTGGATTTCCACCCCAGTTTATCAAATGATTTTCATTTAAGGCAGGTCAAGTTGTACATAACCTTTTGGATGTAATTAACCTACTAGATGGTTTTATCTGGAGTCCTCCAGATGACTCCCATAGACCCCCAGATAACCCTTTTGCTCTATCCATAGGGGTGTGCCTGATGTACTTTTTTTTTTGACCATCTGTAGGGTTCAAGGACACTTCAACTTGATTATCTCCAGCACAATACTAGTGCCTTCATAATGTATTCACATCCCTCGACATTTTGCTACAGCCTGAATTTAGAATGAATTTGAGATTTTATCACTCATCTACACAATTGTTTCAATGTTTACATATTAATTATGAATGAGAAGCTTAAATGTCTTTAGTCAAGCATTCAAGTTATTAATTACACTTTTGATGGTGGCATCAATATACCACAGGAGGCTGCTGAGGGGTGGGTGGCTCATAATGGCCTGAATGGCATCAAACACATGGAAACCATGTGTTTTATGTATTTGATACCATTCCGCTCCACCCATTATTGCTAGTCTGGCCTCCCAAATTAGGTACCACCAACCTCCTGTGCAATACACCAAGTCACTACAAAGATACAGGTGCCCATTCAAACGCTGTTGCTGGTGAGGAATGAAACCGAGGGATTTCACCATGAGGCCAATGCTGATTTTTAAAACAATTAGAGTTAAATGGTTGTAGATAGAACTGAGAATGGAGTGAAAAGAAAACATTTAAGAAAAATATTCCAAAACATGCATCCTGTTTTCAATAAGGCACCAAAGTAATGCTGCAAAAAAATGTAAAATTAACTTTTTGTCCTAAATACAAAGTGTTATGTGTGGGGCAAAAACATTGCAACACGTCACTGAGTACGACTTCATATTTTCAAGCATGGTGGTGGTTGCATCATGTTATGGGTATGGTTGTCATTGGAAAGGACTAGGGAGTTTAAGGATAAAAACAAACAGAATAGAGCTAAGCACAGGAAAATTCCTAGAGAAATACTAGGTTCAGTCTGCTTTCCCACAGACACTGGGAGACATTCACCGGACCTCATTATCACCTTGATTACTCCCTTTATTTAGGCCTCAGTAGCCTCCATCATCAGGCAATATTGGTTTTGGTTATCGTAATTCTTATTAAAATCACCTGCTTCCTGACTCCCAGCTCTACAGAATACTGACTCTTAAAAAATATTATTAGCAGAAGATAAGGACATCTCCTAGACGGTTGACAAACAAGGACACCTAATATGCCAACACCAGGATCAGCAGGCACAATTGTGTACAGCTATGGATAAGGTCCTCCGCATTCTCCACCGCCTCGACACCGGCCGAGAAGATTCACCTACATCTAGCGGAGGTCCTCCTACCACAAGTCGTCCCAGCAAGTCAGTCCCCCAGCCTATCCAGCAGTCCGCCCAGGTCAGCGATGCCGGTCATTTCCCTGCTGACCGGGTGGGGGTTGGAGTGGGCTACGGCGGTCTGGGAGAGAGGAGAGGAAGAGCTTGGCTCCTACGAGAGGTTCATGGCTCCGTTCAGGGCAGTCTTCGACCATCCATCGGAGGTGAGTGATTACTTCAACTCCGGCAGGGTGTCCAGACCCCTGCGGAGTACTCCCTCACCTTCAGGACCGTGGCAGCCACCAGCGGATGGGATTAGCCGGCGCGACTCACCATATTCCAAAGAGGACTGCGTGAGGAGGTCCAGATGGAGTTGGCGTGCCGGGATGACAACCTTCCCTTCGATGCGCTCATCGCGAGGGCCATGAGGGGCACCAGATTCAGTGGTGTCCGGTGCGTCCCAACCCGGTGTCCACAGGGACAGAGGGAGGGCCCCGTGATCATCTGTCTCCAGGGGGAAGGCGTGAGTATTCCATCATCGCTTTACACCAAACCCTTCCTGGTTTCCATTTCGCTGGCTGGCGGTCCCTCAAGTGTTGTCTCTACAGCTCTAAAGGACCCCGGTGCCGCAGGGAATTTCATCGACCAGGCCCTCGCCTCCTCCCTGAACATCACCTTGTACCCGCTCTCCTTTCCAGCCCTGGAGGAGTACATCTAGGAGGCTCTCCAACAGTGTTTCACCCACTCATCCACCTCCCCTGAGTCGGAAGGCTTCTTCTTCATGACCAAGGAGGGAGGTCCACGACCGTGCATCGATTAGAGGCCACAATTCCATCACCACCAAGTCACGATACCCCCCGCCATCGAACAGCTCCGCCAGGCCCATTTTATTTTACTAAACTGGACCTGCGGAGTGCCTAAACCGCATCCAAGAGGGGGATGAATGGAAAACGGCCTTCAGCACAATGTCTGGGCACTACGAGTTCTTGGTGATGTCTTATGGATTAGCCAATGCCCCGTCGGTGTTCTAGGCATTCGTGAACGAGGTGTTCTGTGACATGCTCGGGCGCCAGGTGGTTGTGCATATTGATGACATCCTGATCTACTTTGGCCACCTTGGAGGATCACATCGCCCTTGACCGGGTAGTCCTGAGGCGCCACCTGGAGAACCATCTGTACGTCAAAGCGGAGAAGTGCCTGTTCTATCAGGTCGATGTCTCCTTCTTGGGATACCGGATCAGCCCGCAGGGAGTGGTTATGGAAGAAAGGAAGGTACCAGTCCCAACCACCATAAAGGGACTACAACTTTTTTGGGTGGCTTGCCAACTTCTACAGCCGCTTCATTAATAACTGCAACTCCATCGCCGCTCCTCTCACCTCAAGGGTGGTCCCCTTAAGTGGCTGTGGAGTCCTGCAGCCGATGAGACCTCCGCCCATTGCTGAAACACCCAGACCCAGAAACACCTCTACGTTGCCGGTCTACTAACTACCGGTCCTGGCAATCGTTACGCACACCTGGACCTCATCATCACCCTGGTTCTCTCCCTTTTATTTATCCCCCAGTCATCAGTATTGGTTTTGTTCACGTTCTGTACACTTGTTTTTATCTTTAGGATTCTTATTAAACTCACCTTTTGCATCTGCTTCCTGACTCGCAGAGTATACGTTACAACGAGAGAATGACAGCCCTTTTAGATCTAGATCTAGATGTTATTGACCTTAAAGACTCAGTGGCTCTTGAAACACTATCTGCCGCTTTTTACTAAAACCGTTCACAAGTGGGATCCAGTGTTTCATTATAGTGGACTACATAATTTTATCACTTGTCAAAATGGTGTCAAAACTGCAATGTGAGGAAATCAAATCGGTACTTTTGGTATGGGAATGTCTTTTATTTTCTCCAATACAGAATATAAAAGGTATACAGCTGCTGCACTGAATGCAGCAGGACATTGAAACAACTCTTCATCTTGGAATAAAGGACACATGATTTTTTTTATTTTTAAACAAGGGTCCTTCATTGGTTCTTTACAGGCGTGCTACTTTTCCACAACATTTCAACCCAAACAACCCAGCCCGACCATTTCCTTCTGCTCTTCATCCTCCTTGGAAGGGCAACACATTAGACTTTGCACGACAAAACACAATTTCAAGGCTGACTTCCTCCACAACGTTGCCCCTGGCTTCTTTTTTTTTTAACATGTCCAATCCTTCAGCAACATTCATGTTGAGTGTTCCAACTTTAATGATTTTGATGCATCAATGCAGGCATAGTTAGAATAGACCTGACCAGCTGGCAAGGGGATACGACTAGCAACATTTCAAACAAAAGGTGGAATAATAAGCATTTAAGCAATGAGGGTAAACTATAACCTGCTTTGATTGTCAAAAACATTACATGAATAGAACAAAATAGTCCTTTTAAAATGTGGTTTTCCAACACAGCTCCTGGATAGAAGGTGCAGTTTCTTACAAAGGCAGTGCTGGTGCTGATGTGAGAGAAGGAGAGGTAAACTTGGCCAATACACACACACACACAAAAGGTGTTCAGTGCATCTTATAAGTCTAACACGGCTTCCTACCACTTTGTCACCTTTCCTTCATCTGCACTGATTTATGAGAGACTACGAATTACAGAGAGGACATATGGAGACGAAGCCACTAAAGACTTGTTAAGATGCATTTAGCTGAGATACACTCCTCCTCAATGGATAATCACCATTGACAATAAAACTCACTGAAGAGGAGTCCATCCCAGCTAGAAAGCACTGTATGTGTGTGGGCCGCGAGGCAGTCGCCTGTCTCTCTACATGTCGTCCTTGTCCTTGGCGCCGTGTTTGAGGATGCGAGTGAACTCGGCGTAGTTGAAGTTGCCCTTCTTGTCGATGGGCGCCTCGCGAAACAGCTCGTCCACCTCCTCGTCGGTGAAGCGGTCACCCATGGTGGTCAGCAGCTCCCTCAGGTGGTCCTCGTGGATCACCCCTGCAAACAGGGGAGAGTTATTGGGCCTGTGTCACTTAGCGGACTCCTAGTATTGTCATTGTCATGCCAGCAATGGAGTAATACAGCACAAACAGATCTGGGACTCAGCCTCGTGGACTCAGCCTCGTGGACTCTCTTTCCAAGATAATGGGCTGTAGCCTGTATCTCTCTGGTCCAGTGGTCCAGATCTGTATGTGCTAAGGAGGGTTGATCAGCTCTAGCTTCAGATCTAGACCAGGCTACAATGACGACTTTGCACAACCTACATCTGGACCAAACTAATTGGGTTTGTAATTTTCTAGGGATGTGCATCTCGCCTTTCATGAGCGGTTCAATAAGCATCTAGATACATGGGCTTGGATACGATACGTTTTATTTTGAAACAATAAAAGGGATCTGGGCCTGTTCCCGAGAAAGCAGTATATAATTTGCGTTAGACTCGTTGAAGGAAAAAAATGATTTTTTTTTTTTATCATTGGGTTTACTTGATAGCTACCTACACAAATAGCTAGCTAGAACAAAGTGTTAATAAGATAAATTCATTTAAAAAGGATTAAAAGCAATACAAATACAAAGCAATACAAAAGTAATCGCAGTCCTGATGTCCAGAAGTTATTTTCGGTCATAAGAGACAGTAACGGCAACATTATGTACAAAATAAGTACAAAAAAAATAGTTACAAACAACGGAAATAAATGAACAAAAAAACAATCGGTTGGGGACACGTAAAACTTCTAAAACGTCTTCTCCGGTGCCATTGAAACAAAAAAAAATGTGCATGCCATTTAGCCATTAATATAATGAGTTTGGGATTTTTACCATCTCAAAAGCAAATGGTAGATCTTTTGGAATTTTACTTAGAGCTTCTCCTTTACAGATCAGTGAATCTATGTATGGAAGGCCATTCCCGACACAAATATGTAAAAACGCAACATGCAACATTTTCTAAGATTTTACTGAGTTAAAGTTCATATGAGGAAATCAAATCAGCCCTACTCTAGTGTTTCCCAAACTCGTTCCCGGGGACCCCAATGGGTGCACGTTTAGATTTTTTGCCCTAGCACTACACAGTTGATTAAATAATCAAAGCTTAATGATGAGTTGATTATTTGAATCAGCTGTGTAGTGCCACACTCTTAGAAAAAAGGCTTCCAAAAAGGGTTCTTCGGCTCTTCATTTAGGAGAAGCCTTTTTGGTTCCAGGTAGATCCCTCTGTGGAAAGACTTTTACATGGAACCCAAAAGGGTTCTACCTGGAACCAAATGGGTTCTTCAAAGGGTTCTCCTATGGGGACAGCCGAATAACTATTTTAGGTTCTAGATAGCACCTTTTTTCTAAGAGTGTAGGGCAAAAACTAAATTGTGCACCCCTTGGGGTCCCCAGGACCGAGTTTGGGAAACACTGCCCTAATCTATGGATTTCACATGACTGGGAATACAGATATGCATCTATTGGTCACAGATACCTTAAAATAAAGAGTGGTGTGGATCAGAAAAAGACTATCTGGTCTTATTCGCATAGAGTTGATCAGGCTGTTGATTGTGACCTATGGGATGTTGTCCCACTCCTCTTCTGTGCGATGTTGCTGGATATTGGCGGGGAACTGTCATACACGTCGATTCAGCGCATCCCAAACATGGTCAATGGGTGACATGTCTGAGTATGCAGGCCATGGAAGAACTGGGTAATTTTTGTGTGCAGGTCCTTGTGACATGGGGCAGTGCATTATCATGCTGAAACATGAGACGATGGCGGCGGATGAATGGCACGACAATGGGCCTCAGGATCTCGACAGGGTAACTCTGTGCATTTAAATTGCCATCGATAAAATGCAACTTATGTTCGTTGTCCGTAGCTTATGCCTGCCCATACCATAACCTCACCATGTGGACTCTGTTAAAAACATTGGAATCAGCAAACTGCTCGCCCACATGACGACATATATGCTGTCTGCCATCTGCCCCAGTACAGTTGAAACCGGGATTAATCCGTGAAGAGCACACTTCTCCAGCATGTCACTGGCCATCAAAGGTGAGCATATGCCCACTGAAGTCAGCTATGACGCTGAACTGCAGTCAGGTCAAGACCCGGGTGAGGACGCAGATGAGCTTTCATGAGACAGTTTCTGACAGTTTGTGCAGAAATTATTCTGTTGTGCAAACCCACAGTTTCATCAGCTGTCCGGGTGGCTGGTCTCAGACGATCCAGCAGGTGAAGAAGCCGGATGTGGAGATCCTTGGCTGGCATCGTTACACGTGGTCTGCTGTTGTACTGCCAAATTCTCTAAAACAACGTTGGAGGCGGCTTATGGTATAGAAATTACCATTAAATTATCTGAATAACAGCTCTGGTGGACATTCCTGCAGTCAGCATGCCAATTGCACACCCCTTTAAAACTTGAGACATCTGTGTTGTGTGACAAAACTGCACATTTTAGAGTGGTCTTTTATTGTCCCCAGCACAAGGTGCACCTGTGTAATGATCATGCTGTTTAATCAGCTTCTTGATATGCCACACTGTCAGGTGGATGGATAGTCTTGGCAAAGGAGAAATGCTCACTAACGGGGATGTAAACATTTGAAAGAAATTATATATTTTTGTGCGTATGGAACATTTCTGGGCTCTTATTTCAGCTCAGGAAACATTGGACCAACACCATACATGTTGCGTTTATATTTTTTGTTCAGTGTAAGTCGAAATTTCAATATTTGTTTCCCTGTGGCCCAGAGATTTCCTAATCTGTTAGGCTAACCCAGTGGTTCTCAAACCTCTCCTTGGGGACCCTCAGACAGTTCATGTATTTTATCTATTCCAGAACTAGCACACCTGATTCAACAAATCAACCTAACCTTGATTAATGTGAATCAGATAAACTATTTCAGGGCTAAAACAAAATTGTGAAATGTCTGGGGGTCTCAGAGGAGAGGTTTGAGAACCACTGGGCTAACCTAACCAGCTAAAACTTTGCACCCTAGTTGGATGGTATTATTAGAAGTTGATGTTACTCTTCAATAACACAGACCCCAAAGCAAATCAAGGGGAGGAAAATAGGTTTATTCAAAGAGAACAAATCATGTGGGGAGGTAGATGTTCATGCTCCCCTGTCCTCAGTGATTCTCTCCTGTGAGATAAGGAGGCCAATGGCCAAATAACAACTATCTTATTTCAGATTCAATGTATAAACTATTTGGGCCAATGAGAACTTGCTATGAGTCCTGGACTGAAATTCCTCACATGTCACTGGCCCATTGATATTGCAGGAAACAAACACTATTTCCATTGTTCGTTAGTACTCTATTGACCTCTCGTCCTCTGCGTTGTGTATTTATCTTCGGAATATTCTTACAGTAGGACAGTGATAAATCTGCTATGATGGGACGAGATTTTTTCTAAAAAAATTGGACAATAGAACTAACAGAGCTGAGTTTGCTTTAGGCAGGGTTGCGTTGTGTGGGCCTTTGCATCTATAATTAAAAAGTTACTCATACAGTATGTCATCACTATTGTCCAGGTAGCCTAGCCACCCAAAGTTTGAATATAAACCAAATTTGATCACTCACATTTTCTCTTAACATATATAAATTGTCCTATTTTAGGCTATGAACACATTTTATAGCTTCGGCTATTAAAAACACTTGTTTCCCTTTGCCAGAGGGGATCAGAGCTCATAGGCTTCTCTAGGCTTACTGCAGCTGTTATCAGTAGGCTACAGTTGATCAGACTGAAGCACAGATTAATTATGCATGACTTGGCAAATCAGTCTAAACAACAGTACTTTGTCCCTATTTTCAACACTTATGTCAATATTTATTTATCAAACAATCAATCAAAAGTGTTGGGGAATATGCCAGCTCGCCACACGTTTGCTGATCTCACGTTTGCTGGATAGATGGATACCACCACATAATGCTACAAATGAAAACACATATCCTACCTATATGTATGTTCTACTATCTATCTATTCCATTCACCAGCCCCGGAGGTCTACGTCACCGGCCTTCTAGGCGTCACTGAACTGGATTCATTACCACCAACCCCGGACTGTCTTGTCTCATTATGCACACCTGGTTCCCATTCCCCCTGATTAGTATGTTATATATGAGCCCTCTGTTCCCCATTGTCCTTGTCGGTTATTGTTACCATGTCCGTTGGTCTTGTGAGCACCTGTGCTGTTGTATCGGCGTCCATGCTACGTGTTATTGTGCACTTTTCTTTTACGGGTCTCGTCCCGTGTATTATTTAGAGGTTTATACCTCACTCTTTGTTTGGGTGGAGAAAATAAAAAAACCCTGCTATGTATTCCTGCGCTTGTCTCCTATCATTATACAGCGTGACAGGTAGTCATTTTCTGAAATCATGATTTTCAACTGACAGGAATTACTCAATAGTTGCAGCAACTTCCTCTGAGGTGGGCCTTTTAAAGTAGCAATATGTAACTTTTTGGGTGAGCTGACCAAATTCACATAGAAATGTCAGTTATTGATCTGTCATCCTACTTGAAAGCAAGTCTAAGAAGCAGTAGATCTGTTATATGTGCACTATTTCTATGCTTCTGGTTCTTAAGTTTTGTTTTTGCGTCTTTTGGTTTTGTACACCAGCTTCAAACAGCTGAAACAATATTTTTGGTTATGGAAAATATATTTCACAGCAGTTTAGGTACAATGATTCTCTACATTAGACTAGCTTATTTTGTTACAAACTGAAATTAGATTTTTAGCAACCTGGAAAAGGTGGAGAATTTTCTGCATAGTTCAACTTTAAACATATGAACCGGGGACTGATGCATATCTGTGTATCATTAAATTCCTATAATTTTCCCATTTGTTTTTCCTTTTTAGCGTTTGATGTTGTTGTTATGGTGGAGGCTAGGGGTTGACATTGGAGAGTGTTTGTGTGTGTGTTTGTGTGTCTCACCAGAGCCCTCCTCGTCGAAGCAGGCGAAGGCGTTGCGGATGACGTCCTCGGGGTCGGTGCCGTTGAGGCGCTCTCCAAACATAGTGAGGAACATGGTGAAGTTGATGGGCCCCGGCGCCTCAGCCATCATCCCCTCCAGGTACTCATCAGATGGGTTCTTACCTGAGGAACACAACAAAACACACACACCATGGTCAACATTTCAGCGATTCTCCGGTCTTTTGAATACTTTTTAGCTGGTAGTTCTGAAAGTAGCTTCACTAGCCAAAAGTGGTTCCCGAAAATTGCATACAATGTGCAGATATGCGCACCACATCGTTGCTCTCTCTCTCGCTCTGCTGTGGGTGCATGATGTTCCGCTTGCTAGCTGTCACTCATGGCGAGGGGCTGAACTCAAATTTATAGGGGGCTGTTCAACAGTAGCCATTGATTAATTAGGTCAGGCTTTGTTTTTTGGTAGATTATGGTTAAATGTTATTATTGATCTGCCTGCTTATTGTTCTCTCTATTTTACAGTATACTAGTGTTTAGCTGGGAAATGCATTTCTGTTGCAATACAGATTCAATGAAACTCATGTTCTATGACTGAGTGGAATTTATTTTAATTGCACTGAATTCAATTCTACTTCCTGTCACTCAAACTCAACATTGTGTGGAGTGTGGCCAATTTGATTTTCAACTCATGAGTTGAATGTTTAGGCCTTGTATATGAACTCAGCAAAAAAATAAACATCCTCTCACTGTCAACTGCATTTTTTTCAGCAAACTTAAAATGTGTAAATATTTGTATGAACATAACAAGATACAACAACTGAGACATAAGCTGAAACAGTTCCACAGACATGTGACTAACAGAAATGTAATAGTGTGTCCCTGAACAAAGGGGGCCAAAATCAAAAGTAACAGTCAGTAACTGGTGTGGCCACCAGCTGCATTAAGTACTGCAGAGCATCTCCTCATGGACTGCACCAGATTTGCCAGTTCTTGCTGTGAGATGTTACCACACTCCCCCACCAAGGCACCTGCAAGTTCCTGGACATTTCTGGAGGGGAATGGCCCTAGCCTTCACCCTCCAATCCAAACGCTCCTAGACCTCAATGGGATTGAGATCCGGGCTCTTCGCTGGCCATGGCAGAACACTGACATTCCTGTCTTGCAGGAAATCACGCACAGAATGAGCAGTATGGCTGGTGGAATTGTCATGCTGGACGGTCATGTCAGGATGAGCCTGCAGGAAGGTTACCACATGAGGGAAGGGGATGTTTTCCCTGTAACGCACAGCGTTGTGATTGCCTGCAATGACAGTAAGCTCAGTCTGATGATGCTGTGACACACCACACGTTCACGCAGATGAGCAGGGACCCTGGGCATCTTTCTTTTGGTGTTTTTCAGTCAGTAGAAAAGTCTCTTTAGTGTCCTAAGTTTTCATAACTGTGACCTTCACATGTGCATGTTCATTAATTGTTTATGTTTCATTGAACAAGCATGTAAAACAGTGTTTAAACCCTTTTTAATTAAAATTTGTGAAGTTATTTGGATGTTTATGAATTATCTTTGAAAGACAGGGTCCTGAAAAAGAGATGTTTAGAATATAGTCAACCCTCTAACAACAGTTTCCAATGGGTTCCCCTTTGGCCCGTGTCTTACCCAGTGAGGCCAGCATATCGTGCAGATCCTCCTTGTCGATGAAGCCATCTCGGTTCTGGTCGATCATGTTGAAGGCCTCCTTGAACTCCTGGATCTGAGACTGGTCAAACATGGCGAACACGTTGGACGTGGCCCTCTGGGGGCGCTTCTTGGTGGTCTTCCCCTTTGCGCGTTTGCTCGACATGGTGGCGGTTGGATTGGCCTACGGGTTGCAGAATAGGACATGGATAGTTAGTCAGATGAAAGATAGAGACTTGCATATTGTCGAAGGGGAATGTCCCAAAAAATAATTAGAGAAAAATACTCTTGGATAAAGCTTGGCACTCAACAAGAGTATATAAAGTGAAAATGTAGACAGTGACGCTTTACAAGACTAAATCAGTCGGTGTCATTACGATGTGCATTTTAAATGATCATACATGAGTTAGTGACGGTCAGTGCCGTTTAAGATGATGGAGGACGATTATTTTTTTAGAAGCATGACCTTATTTCTATTAGAGCATATTGGATGACTGTCATTCATATTCCATTCACCCAGCTCAATGTAAATAGAATAGGTTTAGGCTACTTACTACATGACACTCAAATTCTCCCTATAACCATCATGAGGCTGCTACAACCTAGCCTATGACTGAAAGTTTACAACAAAGGTGCACAGTTGAGAGAAATGTGAGTAATCAAGGTGACAGACTTTGACACATTCAATACCGCCTTGCACAATCTTGCCTGCATCTAGCTGACCTAGGGTGTAATCATTAGTTCAACAGTTGCAAATGGGAGTTTCTATTGGACAAATTCAGGTATGTTTATCTCCGTTTCGTTCGCTTCCGTTTAAGAAACGTTTTTCAACAGAATCGACGGAATTAATACACCCCTGATCACATGCAAACACAGTTCACTTTCATAGCAGCCAAATCGTTATATAATTCCTTCTCGCCTCTACGCACTCTCTTCCTCTCACCTCTTCCCTTCGCTTGTGGACTTCAGTGCACAACACATCAGCTGTCTGACCAGTCATTGGCAGCAGAGAACTGGAAGGCGGCCAAAGGAGGTGTTGGCTTTGGGGATGACCAGTGAAATATACCTGCTGGAGCTAGTGCTACGGGTGGGTGTTGCTATGGTGACCAGTGAGCTGAGATAAGGCGGGGCTTTACCTAGCAAAAACTTAGATGACCTGGAGCTAGTGGGTTTGGCAACGAATATGTAGCGAGGACCAGGCAACGAGAGCGTACAGGTTGCAATGGTGGGTAGTATATGGGGCTTTGGTGACAAAACGGATGGCACTGTGATAGACTACATCCAATTTGCTGAGTGTTGGAGGCCATTTTGTAAATGACATCGCCGAAGTCAAGGATCGGTAGGATAGTCAGTTTTACGAGGGTATGTTTGGCAGCATGAGTGAAGGAGGCTTTGCTGCGAAATAGGAAGCCAATTCTAGATATTGGAGATGCTTAATGTGAGTCTGGAAGGAGAGTTTACAGTCTAACCAGACACCTTGGTATTTGTAGTTGTCCACATATTCTAAGTCAGAACCAGAGTAGTGATGCTGGTCGGTCGGGTGCAGGCAGCAATCGGTTGAAGAGCATGCATTTAGTTTTACAAGGAGTGTTGTATGGCATTGAAGCTCGTTTGGATGTTTGTTAACACAGTGTCCAAAGAAGGGCAAGATGTATACAGAATGGTGTCGTCTGCGTAGAGGTGGATCAGAGAATCACCAGCAGCAAGAGTGACATCATTGATATATACAGAGGAAAGAGTCGGCCCGAGAATTGAACCCTGTGACACCCCCATAGACTGCCAGAGGTCTGGACAACAGGCCCTCCGATTTGACACACTGAACTCCGAGAAGTAGTTGGTGAACCAGGCGAGGCAGTCATTTGAGAAACCAAGGCTATTGAGTCTGCCAATAAGAATTGATTGACAGAGTCGAAAGCCTTGGCCAGGTTGATGAAGACGGCTGCACAGTGCTGTCTTTTATCGATGGCGGTTATGATATTGTTTAGGACCTTGAGCGTGGCTGAGGTGCACCCATGACCAGCTCGGAAACCAGATTGCATCGTGGAGAAGTTACGGTGGGATTCGAAATGGTTGGTGATCTGTCTGCTATCTTCGCTTTCGAGTTGTCTCGCTGAAATGTTATTTTTCAAATGACGGCTCGACTTGTTGACTGCTCAATCCACAAAGCAGACATTGTGGGCTAGTTTAGGTTATTGTTGTGCAAAAATATTATGTTGCGTCATTATGCCATGGACCTACATTATATAGCTATGCACGGTAGCTTTGACATCAGTTTTTAACATCGGCGTTAAACTATACATCGGGTCGATACTGACGTTGGCATTTTTAGCTAATATTGTCCGATTCCGTTATGTTCACTGATATGTCGTGCATCTCTACCATCTTCAGTTTCTCTGCATTTGTGAGAAAGATCATGGCATCAACCTCCAAATCATACTTTCTCTCTCAATGCACTGAAGACACCGGTGGTGCTACCCCTAAAGTGAACAGTGTCAAGATGACAAAAGACGGCCACCTGCTTTCCTGGAGAACGGGCCAAATTTAGACCTGTCACTCACACGCGGGGCTCAGTGTGCACCATTGAGGAAGTGTGTACAGGAGATGATAGTGCTGCTGGGTGGTGGCACTTCAGAATGCTGATTATGAGAGAGCCAATGCCATGCAGGAAGGAACAGGTAATTAAAGAAATGTTGGATTTGACTGATGGAGCATCTATTGTTTCTCTCTCTACTGGCATTAAGTACAGGAGATATACAGTTAATTTGGAAAGTAATCAGACCCCTTCCCTTTGTCCACATTTTTTTATGTTACAGCCTTATTCTAAAATGGATTTAAAAAAATAAATAATCTACACACAATACCCCATAATGACAAAGCGAAAACAGGTTTTTAGAAATTGTAGCAAAAAAACAGATACCTTATTTACATAATTATTCAGACCCTTTGCTATGAGACTCAAAATTGAGCTCAATTTTCCATTGATCATCCTTTAGATGTTTTTACAACTTGATTGGAGTCCACCCGTGGTAAATTCAATTGATTGGACATGATTTGGAAAGGCACACACCTGTCTATATTAGGTCGTACAGTCAACATTGTATGTCAGAGAAAAAACCAAGCCATGTGGTCGAAGGAATTGTCCTTAGAGCTCCAAGACAGGATTACGTCGAGGCACAGATCTGGGGAAGGGTACTGAAAAGTTTCTGCAGCATTGAAGGTCCACAGGTCCGCCATCATTCTTAAATGGAAGAAGTTTGGAACCACCAAGACTCTTCCTAGAGCTAGCCCCCTGGCCAAACTGAGCAAAATGGGAGAGAAGGGACTTGGGCAGGGAGGTGACCAAGAACCTGATGGTCACTGACAGAGCTCCAGAGTTCATACGTGGAAATAGTTGTCCTTCTGGAAGGTTCTCCCATCTCTGTAGCACTCCACCAATCAGGCCTTTATGGGAGAGTGGCCAGACAGAAGCCACTCCTCAGGAAGACACATGACAGCCCACTTGGAATTTGCCAAAGGGTACTTAAAGGACTCAGACCAATGGAAACAAGATTCTTTGGCCTGAATGCCAAGCCTCATGTTCTTGAGGAAACCTGGCACCATCCCTACGGTGAAGCATGGTGGTGGCAGAATCACGATGTGGGGATGTTTTTCAGTGGCAGGGACTGGGGGACTAGTTAGTATTGAGGGAAAGATGAATGTAGCAGTACAGAGTGATCCTTGCTGAAAACCTGCCCCAGAGCGCTCAGAACCTCAGAATGGAGTGAATGTTCACCTTCTAACAGGACAATGACCCTAAGCACACAGCCAAGACAACGCAGGAGTGGCTTCGTGACAAATCTCTGAATGTTCTTGAGTACCCCAGCCAGAGCCCGGACTTGAACCCAATCGAACATCTCTGGAGAGACCTGCAGCAATGCTGCCCATACAACCTGACAGTGCTTGAGAGGATCTGCAGAGAAGAATGGGAATAACTCCCCAAATACAGGTGTGCCAAGCTTGTAGCATCATACCCAAGAAGAGTCGATGCTGTAATCGCTGCCAAAGGTGCTTCAACAAAGTACTGAGTAAAGAGTCTGAATACTTATTTAAATGTAAAATTTCATTTGTTTGGGTTTGTCATGGGGTATTGTGTGTAGATTGAGGGGGAAATGATTTAATCTATTTTAGAATAAGGCTGTAACAAAGTGGAAAAAGTCAAGGGGTCTGATACTTTCAGAATGCACTGCAAATACTGTCATTTAGCAAGCCTTTTTTGAAGGGTAGATTGGAACAACGTGTGTGTGCGTGTGATAACAGGTTGTAGAATGGTAGAACACTAAATAGTGATTGTGTTCAGGCAAAAAAACAAACCGGAGAACGTTATAAAACTTAAACTAAAATGAGCGTTCTTATCGTCCAAATTCAGGTATTATTAACAAAAATCTACTGTTTCACCCCTACTTGTTGTTAACACGGTTACTTGTAACTTGACGGTTCTGCAGAAACAAGTTACGTAATATGTCTACCAGTCCACCTTCATATGTTGCGGGCAACTCCGCTCTGGACATAGACTTGATGAGGTTGTTAACACGGAACAACTGGAACATATGAAGGCGGACAGGTAAACATATTGCATTTACTTGTTTCTACAGAACCCTCTAGTTACAAGTAACTGTTTCCAGTTCATAAGCCACGAGTGGTTAGAATATTTCTCCAAAGTTGGTTTCAGAGGCAATACTCAGACTTCCAAGGAAGGCTATGTTAGCTATAAGGCTCGTCGTTTGCCTATCTTCACTGTCCTTTATTGCTCTCTCTCTCTCTCTCTCTCCCCCTCTCTGGTACAAAGGGACAGTCATTTTCCCAATTGGATCAACCTGCAATAACAGACAGTGCTCTCAATTTTACTCTGTAATATGTAACCACATTTCAACCTAGTCAAGATCTCCAATGCAAAGCATCCTTACTGCTATCAGCCAGCCAACTGTATATGACCCAGTAGAAGTAAACAGGCCTGTGTGTAAAACCTGCACCTTATGCCCTCACTAACAAAGTCGACAATCACACAGCATTGCACTCCAAGCAGTTGCTTGTTTGTTTTAATTAGGTTTGTTTACTTTACTCTGTTTCGGTCTCTCTGCTTGCCGTCAGAGGTAACAGAGATCTGAGGGAGTGTGAAAGTTTGCTAATTCTCCCTGTTGCTACGTGAGGAAGCCCAAAAAAAACATTGTCCAGCTCCTTTTCAGAGGATGAAGGAATTCGAAGATGATTAGGATTTTGGGCCAGGGGGCAATTGTTTCTTCTCAGAAGTTCTCACAGTCCTCTTTTCCAGAGCTTTATAACACACCACTATAACAAAGGGGGCTGTTCAAAAAGGAGATTGTTAGAAGAAGTGACTTTCAGGGCCAAGTTAACTGACTTCCTGTAAACATTAATCTGTGGAATTTTGGAATGTTCCCGTTATCTTTTACATTCTTGTGTGACTTCAGAGGGCAAGGGACAACGAGATCCCTATCCCCTTGTAGTGACGGCTAGCACAACTGTTAAAATGGATCAAATAGTCTAGTCCAAACCCCCTCATCTAATCCCAACTAACTAAATCTCTTCAATCTGAAGCCACCTTGGAAACCTGTGTTTGCCAACTTTTGTGTGTAACATTCAAGTGGATTTCTACGCCCCAATGACCTCACTGCTTCTTAAACCTATTGAATTCCTCAGCACTCTCGACTGTTTGACTCACCGATGAGGTCTTGAAAACGTTTCAGGATCAACTCAATCATTGGTTTGTGTGTTGTGCTATTCTCTGATAACTGTTTATTAGTGTACCTCATCCTTGCCCAATGCATTATATGTATCCCTCCCCTCTGTGTTGCAGACATTTACACTCACTCAGACTGTTAGTCACCAGACAGTCAATCACTCAGTCTTGACCTGAGCACCTAACCTCTCACCACAGGTCACTACTACTACCGAGGGGTCAGCACTGGGGTCGTTTCACAGCTAAACATGACAGGCTTTAGATTAGAAGTGAGACTGAGTTTATGTGGGTCACAGAGTGGTGAAATTCCACTGTCTAATCTGGTGTGATGATGGGAGTACATTAGTAAAGCCTTCCTTCCACAAATTGTGGGGATTTACAGAGCACCAGCATGATGAGACGCTACTCCAGATGACCCTAAACCTATGACCGGTTACTTTTGGCATACAAGGTGAACTCAGAAACCCTATCCCACCCCCACCTTTAGCCCAACTCTTACCACTGTTGACAGTTTCCCATACAACTCTGGCTAATGTGTTAAAGTGACACAAATCTAATCCCAACATAAATCCCTCTCAACTAAACAACATTAAAACAGAAGGCAAAATGGAAGAAAAAACGTATCTTACCTTGGCTTCAAGGGAATAGTAGTTGTTTCAGGAGTCCTCCTAGCTCTTTGTCTGGGTCTCACTGTTTAGTTGGAAGGGAAGCAGGCAGCTCTGCTGAAAAGTTTGTTTAAAGCATCAGTCTGCTAACCGGCCCCTCCCACTCCTCCCCTGGCCAATCGCCTGTCCCGGCTGTCCCAAACAGAGCTGGCCCAGCTCAGGCGTTTACCCATACAAGGGAAAAGAATGTGCAGGCCTGCTGCTCCCCACTGCCATAGCGGAGCAGGGGATGTTTGGGAATGGGGCTGAAATGACAGGAACTCTGATAAGGCTGCCTTATTTAGAGAGAAAAAATAAAGGGGCAGCGTGCAAAGGAGTTGTCTATGGTTTCTGCTTTTGTATCTGGGAGGGATGGAGGGGATGGAAGAGAAGATAGAACACCAGAGAACCCGGCCCCTAAAGGAGAGCCCCTAGTTGTTTTTCAAGCTGCCTAGGGGACTCCTTAAAAAGGCAGTCTGCACAGCCAAGCTACTGTCTGGATCTCTAGGCACCACCTTTTGTCATGGCAGTAGCATCAGTTCTGTGTTTTTTGTTGTGCTGTTCCAATTAGATGTCCCTTTTAAATTCTCGTGTTACTGTTTTTGCAAATACCTACCAAGAAACAAAGTATCTGGTCACATTTGAGTTGCACAGATGTAGTCACACCTACTTTGTGGTGTTATTATCCAAATGTATCCATTGACGTCTGTCTATACCTTATCTGTACTTACCATGTATAGCCAAGTCACTTCTTTATTTGACCTTTTTTTAACAGGGAGTCACCATTGAAACCAAGGTCTCTTGGCTCAGCATGTACTCAAATGTCAAAATACAATATAATACAAATATACAAAATTACAAACACACTCAAGAAACACAATGACATTCCTCAGCAAAGATGTCCCCAACCAACAATTTGAACTGCCGAGAGGCACCAGTACATCCAGTTGTAGGGACCTCTGTAGATTGTTCCATACATGGGGTGCAAAGAAACAAATCTGTTTTTCACATTAACGACTGCCCCTAAAAAACAACTAATCCCTTTGAAAACAGCGTATGTGTTATCAATATAAGTCAGAAACATTTATTCTAGTGTCAAAATTGACTACAACATGTAAATAGAATAATTTGTCATAAAGTCAGTCTCAGAGTTTGGAACCTGAGTGCGTCACGAGTAAATGGAGGTTGGGTTTGGATTATAATTATGTCAACCATGAATGATGCCTTTTGCCAAGCTCCACATACAAATGGCCCCTCCGCCCACTTTGCTTCCCTTCATTGAACGGAGCTTCGTTGTTTCCTCTCCCCGAACACGTTCAAAGGATCACGGCCCGTTTTGAGACTAAAAATGCCCTATACAGATTGACCATGCAACAATGCATGCTTCCAGAAGGATGCACAGCCAACTATGGTTTACATGCCCTGCCAAAAAGACCCTACCATGCAGAATAAGTGGTTGGAGTTTGTTGAGTATACCTCTAGCTAGACCATAGACTGCTGGTTATGTATCTACAGTGTGGTCCACAACTTCACAAGCATGGGGTCCATGTACTGGCCCGAGTGGATAGAGTCTAGGTGTCGTTATGTACCAGTCAAAAGTTTGGACACACCTACTCATTCAAGGGTTTTTTCTACATAGTAGAATAACTAAAAACTATGAAATAACACATATGGAATCATGTAGTAACCAAAAAAGTGTTAAACAAATCAAAATAGATTTTATATTTCAGATTCTTCAAAGTAGTCACACTTTGCCTTGATGGCAGCTTTGCAGACCCTCAACCAGCTTCATGAGGTAGTCACCTGGAATGGTTTTCAATTAAAAAGTGTGCCAAGCCGAAGAACACCATCCCAACCGTGAAGCACGGGGGTGGCAGCATCATGTTGTGGGGGTGCTTTGCTGCAGGAGAGACTGGTGCACTTCACAAAATAGATGGCATCATGACGGAGGAAAATTATGTAGATATATTGAAGCAACATCTCAAGACATCAGTCAGGAAGTTAAAGCTTGGTCGCAAATAGGTTTTCCAAATGGAGAATGACCCCAAGCATACTTCCAAAGTTGTGGCACAACGGCTTAAGGACAACAAATTCAAGGCATTAGAGTTGGCCATCACAAAGCCCTGACCTCATTCCTATAAGAAATTTGTGGGCAGAACTAAGCGTGTGCGAGCAAGGAGGCCCACAAACCTGACTCAGTTTCACCAACTCTGTCATGAGGAATGTGCCAAAATTCACCCAACTTATTGTGGGAAGCTTGTGGAAGGCTACCCAAAACATTTGACCCAAGTTAAACAATTTAAAGGCAATGCTACCAAATCAAATGTTATTTGTCACATACACATGGTTAGCAGATGTTAATGCGAGTGCAGCGAAATGCTTGTGCATCTAGTTCCGACAATGCAGTAATAACCAACGAGTCATCTAACCTAACAATTTCACAACAACTACCTTATACACACAAGTGTAAAGGGATAAAGAATATGTACATAAAGATATATTAATGAGTGATGGTACAGAAGGGCATAGGCAAGATGCAGTAGATGGTATAGAGTACAGTATATACATATGAGATGAATAATGTAGGGTATGTAAACATTATATGAAGTGGCATTGTTTAAAGTGGCTAGTGAAACATGTAGTACATCAATATGGCAAGATGCAGTTGATGGTATAGAGTACAGCATATACATATGAGATGAGCAATGTAGGGTATGTAAACATTATATGAAGTGGCATTGTTTAAAGTTTCATACATTTTTCCATTATTAAAGTGGCTGGAGTTGAGTCAGTATGTTGGCAGCAACCACTCAATGTTAGTGGTGGCTGTTTAACAGTCTGATGTCCTTCAGATAGAAGCTGTTTTTCAGTCTCTCGGTCCCTGCTTTGATGCACCTGTACTGACCTCGCCTTCTGGATGATAGTGGGGTGAACAGGCAGTAGCTCGGGTGATTGTTGTCCTTGATGATCTTTTTGGCCTTCCTGTGACATCGGGTGGTGTAGGTGTCCTGGAGGGCAGGTAGTTTGCCCCCGGTGATGCGTTGTGCAGACCTCACTACCCTCTGCTGTTGTGGGCGGAGCAGTTGCCGTACCAGGCGGTGATACAGCCCGACAGGATGCTCTCGATTGTGCATCTGTAAAAGTTTGTGAGTGCCTCTGGTGACAAGCCAAATTTTTCAGCCTCCTGAGGTTGAAGAGGTGCTGCTGCGCCGCCTTCACCATGCTGTCTGTGTGGGTGGACCAATTCAGTTTGTCCGTGATGTGTGCGCCGAGGAACTTCAAACTTACTACCCTCTCCACTACTGTCCCGTCAATGTGGATAGGGGGGTGCTCCCTCTGCTGTTTCCTGAAGTCCACGATAATCTCCTCCTTTTGTTGACATTGAGTGTGAGGTTATTTTCCTGACACCACACGCCGAGGGCCCTCACCTCCTCCCTGTAGGCTGTCTTGTCGTTGTTGGTAATCAAGCCTACCACTGTAGTGTTGTCTGCAAACTTGATGACTGAGTTGGAGGCGTGCATGGCCACGCAGTCGTGGGTGAACAGGGAGTACAGAAGAGGGCTGAGAACGCACCCTTGTGGGGCCCCAGTGTTGAGGATCAGCGGGGTGGAGATGTTGTTACCTACCTTCACCACCTGGAGGCGGCCCGTCAGGAAGTCCAGTACCCAGTTGCACAGGGCGGGGTCGAGACGAGTTTGGAGGGTACTATGGTGTTTAACGCTGAGCTGTAGTTGATGAACAGCATTCTCACATAGGTATTCCTCTTGTTTAGATGGGTTAGGGCAGTTTGTAGTGTGGTTGCGATTGCGTCATCTGTGGACCTATTGGGGCGGTAAGCAAATTGGAGTGGGTCTAGGGTGTCAGGTAGGGTGGAGGTGATATGGTCCTTGACTCGTCTCTCAAAGCACTTCATGATGACGGAAGTGAGTGCTACGGGGCAGTAGTCGTTTAGCTCAGTTACCTTAGCTTTCTTGGGAACAGGAACAATGGTGGCCCTCTTGAAGCATGTGGGAAAAGCAGACTGGGATAAGGATTGATTGAATATGTCCGTAAACACACCAGCCAGCTGGTCTGCACATGCTCTGAGGACGCGGCTGGGGATGCCATCTGGGCCTGCAGCCTTGCGAGGGTTAACACTCTTAAATATTTTACTCACGTCGGCTGCAGTGAAGGAGAGTCCGCAGGTTTTGGTAGTGGGCCGTGTCAGTGGCACTGTATTGTCCTCAAAGCGAGCAAAAAAGTTGTTTAGTCTGTCTGGGAGCAAGACATCGTGTTCCGCGACAGGTCTGGTTTTCTTTTTGTAATCCATGATTGACTGTAGACCCTGCCACATACCTCTTGTGTCTGAGCCGTTGAATTGCGACTCTACTTTGTCTCTATACTGACGCTTAGCTTGTTTGATTTCCTTTCGGAGGGAATAGCTACACTGTTTGTATTCGGTCATATTTCCGGTCACCGTGCCCTGATTAAAAGCAGTGGTTCACGCTTTCAGTTTCGAGCGAATGCTGCCATCAATCCACGGTTTCTTGTTTGGGAATGTTTTAATAGTTGCTGTGGGTACGACATCGCCGATGCACTTGCTAATAAACTCGCTCACCGAATCAGCGTATTCGTCAATGTTGTTGTTTGCCGCAATGCGGAACATATCCCAGTCCACGTGATCGAAGCAATCTTGAAGCGTGGAATCAGATTGATCGGACCAGCGTTAAACAGACCTGAGCGTGGGAGCTTCCTGTTTTAGTTTCTGTCAATAGGCCACGCCTATCACACCACGCCTTGTTAATCATAAGGCATACCCCCCCACCCTTCTTCTTACCAGAAAGATGCTTGTTTCTGTCGGCGCGATGTGTGAAGAAACCAGCTGGCTGTACCCGACTCCGATAGCGGTGCGCGATGTGCCCGTCTCCGGAGCCTGACCAGAAGACCACTTCATCTGCCCCTTTTACGGCATCGTTGTTTTGGTTCGCCGGCTGGGATCCGATCCATTGTCCTGGGTGGTGGGCAAAACACAGGATCCGCTTCGGGAAAGTCGTATTCCTGGTCGTAATGATGGTACGTTGACGTTGCTCTTATATCCAATAGTTCCTCCCGACTGTATGTAATAAAACCTAAGATTACCCGGGGTACCAATGTAAGACATAACACTTAAAAAAAACAAAATACTGCATCGTTTCCTAGGAACGCAAAGCGATGTGGCCATCTCTGTCATCTCTTACATACCTCAAATACTAATTGAGGTATGTAAACTTCTGACCCACTGGGAATATGATGAACAAAATAAAAGCTGAAATAAATTATTCTCTCTACTATTATTCTGATACTTCACATTCTTAAAATAAAGTAGTGATCCTATCTGACCTAAGACAGGGATTTTTTACTAGGATTAAATGTCAGGAATTGTGAAAAACTGAGTTTAAATGTATTTGGCTAAGGTGTATGTAAAATTCCGACTTCAACTGTATATTTTGTATATAGGTGTGGTGGTACTAGCTAAGTCATGTCTGACTACAACAGTGTACAACAAACCCAAACCAACCCAGGGCCATAGCAAAACATGTCACAGTTGGTTACATAGTGTAACGGCGTCACCGGCCAAAATCTAATCGAATTTGGAGCCAGTCAGTCTACATCTGTAAAGCATAGAATTAGTTTCCAAAAAAGATTACGTTATTTCTCGAACTATGTTTATAAGGGATGATGACAATCGTTGATCCTGTTTTTCAGTTAGATAAAGTGCACAGCTGGGTGCCAAACTGATCCCCTGGACATGAACGGATGCTGGAACCTACCAGAAGGAGTAAAGGTAACATGTCCAGAAATGTGGTTGCAATGGTTCATCAACTTCCAAAAATATTTGAATTCACTGTTTACTTGCTACTTTCACAGCATGTCAGGCAAGCCTCATAATAAAAGTGTGTCAGGCGACACAAGTACCCTTTATCACACCTCCGTTGTTGCCAGTCTCCCTCGACTCCTTTGAAAAGGACACATAATCACGAGGCCTCTGTTAGTGTCATCAAGACAGTAATTAGGGTCACTAACAGCTTCATCAACAACGACAAGTAATGTGTGTCATGCGAAAAGTTGTATAACAAAATACCCGGCTTGATAAACTAGTAGGCCAGTTACAACTAGTAGACTAATTTTGGTTGTGAAGTGCATTAGCAAAAAGTTTTTTCCTTTCTTTCGAACAAAATGCAATTTACCACTTGGCTGTCGATCACATCACCCCGTCACAGGCCCTCCAGTTAACACCACCTCGAAAGATTGCCTGCTGCGGTTGTTCAAGAGATGGGTGGGAGGGGCCATCATCAGTATCATGCAGACCAGCCCTCGCTGTGAACATTCCTATGAATTTGATCAGTCAGCCACATATTGGCAAGTATCCATCCAGAAACATTCACTTGTCAGTATCAACAACATTCACAGGCTCATCATTTGTACAAATACAGAAGGTAAACCACTTCATTCCTTTGATAACCCAATTGTGAAACATAATTTATCTATACTGACATTATTTGGTTCTTATTTTCTACTTCTTAGATGCATATGATGCCCATGGGCATAATGTAGCCTGGTGGAACCAGTCTAATCGCTGTGTTCACCATTCGATTTCACTTGACATTTGATGATATCTGAAGTGAAATAGAAAGGTGAATGCAGCAATCAGGCTGGTTCCACCAGGCTAATCATAACCATTATTGATAATGCAACCAGTGCTCTGTGTATGCGCATGCGACCGACCTGACGGACGACCGACCGAGGAGCTGATCTACGCTGCTATGCCCATCAATGGAGCTCTGGCAAAGACCTCACCTCTTGCCTCCTCACCAACGGTTGTCGATGGGGAGAACAGAATTAGGTAGGTTTAGTCTGACCCGTTCAAACTTCAACATAGTATCTGTTTGTGTGTCAGATATGACCTATTCTAACTGCTATTGGTAATAGAACAGTGACTATATGTTCACAGATACCTGTATGGAGGCAGCACTTTGGAGAATTGCTATGGTGGTACAACTGATTTCTGACTATAACCGGTTACCACAAACCCAAACCAACCCAGGGCGATAGAACAACATGTCACAGTTGGTTGCATAGTGTAACGGCATCACCGGCCTGAATCTAATCCTACACCTGTAGGGATATTAGTTCTGGGATTTGTCTCCTGGGAAAGATTTAACAGCGGACATGGGGAGAGATGAGACAAAACCATCCAGTTATAGAATATTGTGTTGTAGGACAGCTGAGCTGACTGAAGACCTCGGGCATTCAACTCCAGTAGTCGATATCATTTCCACGGTAACATGTATTTACATGACATGATGAAACGTTGAAAATAAGTTGCAAGCGACTTTGGTAGCAAGGCGTTGTAGAACGAGTGTCTTATGAAACACATTCCAGACACTGGCTCTGGCCATGTTGCAATAACTGATTTTGACAGAGACATATCAGCTAGGAGGATAACCAGCTGCAGCTATTAAAAAGCTATGCTAGCTAGCTGCTGTCAGCTTGGCTAAACACAAGCAAAAGTGTAAAGTACTTAAGTAAGAATACTTTAATGTACTACTTAAGTCGTTTTTTGGGGTATCTGTAGTTTACTTTACTATTTATATTTTTGAGAACTTTTCTTTTTACTCCACTACATTTCTATAGAAAATATACTTTTTACTCCCATACATTTTCCCTGACACCCAAAAGTACTTGTTACATTTCGAATGCTCAGGCAGGACAATATGGTCCAATTCACACACCTATCAATATAACGCGTTGTCATCCCTTCTGCCTCTGATCTGGTGGACTCACTAAACACAAATACTGCATTTGTAAATGATGTCTTGGAGTGTACCCCTGGCTGTCCGTAAATAAAAAATGTAATAAACAACTGTTCCGTCTGGTTTGCTTTATGTAAGGAATTTTATGTATAGCATTTATTAAAAATTTTACTCAGGTATGAATGACAATTGAGAACATTTTCCACCACTGTACTTAAGTACATTTTAAAGTGGGTTATTTTAGACTTTTACTCAAGTATTATTTTACTGGGTGAGTTTCACTTTTACTTGAGTCATTGTCTATTAATGTATCTTTACTTTACCTCAAGTTTAACCATTTAAAACTTTTCCACCACTGAACACAAGGTTAGTGCAGGCTTTAGCCTACACATAGAATTGAATTCGCTGACCATCTTAAGATGGCGAGTCAGTCAGGAAGCCCTCAACTTTGTTTTCTTCATAGCAAAGCTAGCTTAGTTTACCTCGCTTTACTCATTGCTGAAATTGTTTGTCGTGATTGAATGACAAAGACACACCCAAGAAACACCCACATCAAACCACACCCCAAAGACGACTCTCGTTTGCCATCAGTCTTGGCCGCAAGCATGTCTTAATGTGCATGGATGAAAAACGAGACCTTTATGTAAATTGTGGTTCTCTAAAGAATTGTATAAAATCGTGAATAAAGGATGTAAGGTTCTTTAAGCAGACCTATGCAAATTATTGCAATAAGATAGTTTTGCATTGACCACATTTTACATTTGCAATATAACCTGTACTTCAAATGTAAATGTTTTATTTAAAAAACATAAAACAACAGTTTATGCATAAACAGAGGGCTCTTAACTTAAAATGTTGAATTTAGATATGAGAAAAACCAAGAGGTTGGAAAAACATGCATGTCTGCCCAATTTCCCTTTGAAATGGTTAGAAATATTTTTCATGATTAGTTAGGCCTTTTATCTTTCTATTTTATTGAACCCCACAACGAAGAATAATATTGTAGCAAATTCAGGGGGTAGCCACGACTGGGACTCAAACTCGGGTCCAGCGACTCTCACATTTAAAGGTAATTTCCGATTGAGCTGACATACGCAGCCTTTACTGTGAATGCAGTCTCCACGACCGCTGGAACATTGCCTTTAAATTGGTCAATCACACTATAAAACGGTTCTTCAGCGCTACGGATTAAATGGAGCCCTTCCTTTGCCGATGCGCCAAGAGCGTTGAAACTCTTGATGAGGTCACTATAGGTGTTGGGTTAAGGGCACTACAATATTTGAGAGGGAGGAGCTAAATAATTTTTTGCACTTTTGTCAACATCACATTTTCATTCCAGTTCCAGTTCAATTTCTTATAAGTCAAACAACAGTAGCCAAAGTTATCCCGTTTAGTTTACACCCAATGGGTATAAATGCAATGGGTATAAATGTCGGCATGGAATGACACTAATGAAAACTTATACCTTGCTTTATACTACAACTGCGAGGAGCAAACTGGAGCCCCATTGTGTCATTTCATGGGCTGTATACAAGCAAAGGTTTCCCTCTGGTGGCCAGAGTAAGTTATTAAAGGGCTTTTTGTATGATAAACTTCGTAAACTACAGTAATAATTATAGTTTTCTGATTTATAACATTACAGTGCTATAATTACGATTTCAACTTTGAGTATTCTGATTTCTGCAATATATTGTTTTTCATTTGATCAATTAATATATCCCATGTAAGAAATTAGATAGTTTAAATAAAGACCCTTGACCGTCTCCAATAAATCTGATTAAACTACTACTGCATGCTAATTACATTTGCCCGAGATAATTACTCTTATCTCGATTTTCATGGATGGGTGCACACTGCACGCATTGGGTGTGTTCGAGTAGTTAGGTTAAAAGCGCCCGCCCGCATACTAGGCAACATTACTGTTTGTCCATCTTGCGGCACGTGGCAACAAAATAGCTAATGTACACCTCCTCAAAATAGTCTGAATTCATTGAAGAAACATCAAGAAAACACATCTGTAATTAATTTTGACGTTTTTGCAGAGGTCTCAATTTTTGGTGAATGACAACAACAACCTGCCCAGGGACTGCGGTTGAAAATTAGCCGGCTGTAAAGTGAATGGAAATATTGTAATCTTCGTGGTCAATCTTCATGTAAATACAAACATATTTAGAAGACAATTATGGTACCAATAATGTATTTGAATACACCAGATGTCATGTATGTCATTGAACTTTGTATTTTTTAGTTTAGTTTCTAGGATTATTTAGTTGCTAATGGCAGCCTGCAGTACCCCGGTCGGCCTTCAATTTAGTTACTCAATGAGCTAGCCTGCAATGTCACTTCCTGGAGTAGCTCAAAATGCACATGTTACGTCTCCATGAGACACCATATTAAGAACTATTGGACCCTTTTTTTAATTTGTATTTTTTTCTCTCCATTTTAGCCTAAAATGACATATCCAAATCTAACTGCCAGTAGCTCAGAACCTGAAGCAAGGATATGCATATTCTTGATAACATTTGAAAGGAAACACTTTAAAGTTTGGAAATGATAAATTAATGTAAGAGAATTTAACACATTATATCGGGTAAAAGATAATACAAAGAAAAAAACATGTATGTTTACTGTCATCTTTGAAATGCAAGATAGATGCCATAATGTATTATTCCAGCCCAGGCACAATTTAGATTTTGGCCACGAGATGGCAGCAGTGTATGTGCAAAGTTTTAGACTGATCCAATGAACCATTGCATATATGTTCAAAATGTTGTATCAATACTGTCCAAATGTGCCTAATTGGTTTATTAATACATTTTCAAGTTCATAATTGTGCACTCTCCTCAAACACTAGCATGATATTCTTTCACTGTAATGGCTACTGTAAATTGGAAGGCGCCGTTAGATTAACAAGAATCTAAGCTTTCTGACGATATCAGATATATGTCCTGTGGGGGGACTGATCCCGTAGAGGTTAACTAACTTCATTTGGCTTCAATGCACTTTTGTTTCTTCAGTGGTTTAACGTGTGTAAGTAAAAATACTTCAAAGTACTACTTAAGTCGATTTTTCGGGTATCTCGACTTACCTTTACTGTTTATGTTTTTTGACAACTTTTACTTCACTTCACTTCATTCCTGAAGAAATGATGTACTTTTTACTCCATACATTTTCCCTGACACCCCAAAGTACTCGTTACATTTTGAATGTTTAGCACAACAGGACAATTGTCTAATTCACACACTTATCAAGAGAACATCAATGGCTCATCCCTACTGCCTCTGATCTGGCAGACTCATTAAACACATGCTTCGTTTGTAAATTATGGCTAAGTGTTAGAGCATGCCCCCGGCTATCCTTAAAAAAAAAAAAAAATGATGCCGTCTGGTTTGCTTTATATAAGGAATTAGAAATTATTTATATATTTACTTTTGATACTTAAGTATATTTAAAACCAAATACTTTTACTCAAGTAGTATTTTACTGGATGACTTTCACCGTTACTTGAGTCATTTTCTATTAAAGTATCTTTACTTTTACTCAAGAGTGACAATTGGGTACTTTTTCCACAGTGTAACGAACGGTGTCACGTGATCGATCGATGGCTTTGTTCTTTCATATATACAGTCATTGGCTCCGATCAACATGGCAGTGTCAACATACCTGCTATTGTTCATAAAAGTTTTTCTTTCTAAATGTCAAAATAAATTAAATCTATAAATCACACACTCATAAACTTAAAACATAACAGGTGTACAATTCATTTGTTAAAGATCACTTTCATGTGTCTCCCCTGTAGCTTTTAGAATAAAGGCAAAGTTGGTTCCTGTTTCAGTCATGTATTTGGTCACGTGTATATGGGTAAACCAAAAACAGGCGATGGCTGCATGGTGTAGTTGGTGAGAAGGAACTGCAGCAACTTGTAGGCTACTTCATTAAACTGCTGGGCTGGCATGGTTACACGTGGTTTGCACTTGTGAGGCCGGTTGGACGTACTGCCAAATCCTCTAAAACGACATTGGTAGAAAAATCAACATTACATTATCTGGAAACAGCTCTGGTGGATATTCTGCAGTCAGCATGCCAATTGCACGCTCCTTCAAAACTTGAGACATCTATGGCATTGTGTTGTTTGACAAAACTGCACATTTTAGAGTGGCTTTTTATTGTCCCCAGCACAAGGTGCACCTGTGTAATGATCATGCTGTTTATTCAGCTTCTTGATATGCCACACCTGTCAGGTGGGTGGATAATCTTGGCAAAGGAGAAATACTCACTAACAGGGATGTAAACAAATTTGAGAGAAATAAGCTTTTTTTGTGTATATGGGATGTTTTATTTTATTTCAGCTCATGAAACATGGGTCCAACAATGGTTGCATTTATATTTTTGTTCAGTATACAGTACCAGTCAAAAGTTTGGACACACCTACTCATTCAAGGGTTTTTCTTTATTTGTACAATTTTCTACATTGTAGAATAATAGTGAAGACATCACAACTAGGAAAAAATACATATGGAATCATGTAGTAACCAAAAAAGTATTAAACAAATCAAAATATATTTTAGATTCTTCAAAGTAGCCACCCTTTGCCTTGACAGCTTTGCACACTCTTGGCATTTTCTTAACAAGCTTCACCTGGAATGCTTTTCCAACAGTCTTGAAGGAGTTCCCACATATGCTGAGCACTTGTTGGCTGCTTATCCTTCAGTCTGCGGTCCAACTCATCCCAAACCATCTCAATTGGGTTGAGGTCGGGTGCTTTTGGAAGCCAGGTTAAGCAATAAGGCCCGAGGGGTTGTGGTATATGGTCACGACACAACGTGGAGTGCCTGGACACAGCACTTAGTCGTGGTATGTTGACAATATATCACAAACCCCCGAGGTGGCTTATTGTTATTATAAACTGGTTACCAATGTAAAAAGAGCAGTAAAAATAAAAGTTGTCATACCAGTATACGGTATAATATACCACGGCTGTCAGCCAATCAGCATTCAGGGCTTGAACCACACAGTTTATAATTAACATTAATAGCTAAATATTGCTAGCTAGCTAGGCTAGCTCAGTACTTGCCAGTAGTGACAGCATTAACCAGCTCGCTAAAAAAGTAAACGAAAAAAAATAGCGATCTAAGCAGAGTTGTGCCAATGAGGAGATCGGTTTTCAGTTGGCTAACACATATCACAGGGCTTGTGCAGGCTGAAATATGGTGGGTTGGGATGCTATCAGCAGTGGTGTAAACTAAAGTACTGGTACTTCAAGATGCACTCCAGGATCTTAAGCACAACACATTTGTTTGCATATAGTACAAATTGGATTCGTAACATATCATACGAATTGCAAAAAACATATACAGTACCAGTCAAAAGTTTGGACACACCTACTCATTCCATGGTTTTTCTTTATTTTTACTATTTTCTACATTGTAGAATAATAGTTAAGACATCAACACTATAAAATAACACATATGGAATCATGTAGTAACAAAAAAAATGTGTTAAATATAAGTATATTTATATCTGAGATTCTTCAAAGTAGCCAATTTATCAATAATATCAATTTTGGTCTCATCAGACCAAAGGATAGATGATTACAGCTTCACACATTTTTGGCATTCTCTCAACCAGCTCCTGGAATGCATTTCAATTAACAGGTGTGCCTTGTTCAAAGTTCATTTGTGGAAGTTATTTTCTTCTTAATGCGTTTGAGCTAATCAGGTGTGTTGTGACAAGGTAGGGGTGGTATATAGAAATACAGCTGGCAGAAATCCCACAATATGTACTTTAAGTTAGGATACGAGACAAAGCCAGTCACATGTAGGAACCGATCCAATTAATCATATTGATGTAGGTTTAGATAGCAGTATATAAGACTGTGTAAGGAACACCCTTTTAGAACTCACTTCAGACCAGTACTTATGCATCTAAGTTTGACTGTAGATATAGCCCTTGGTTCACTCCAGACCTGACTGCTCTTGACCAGCACAAAAACATCCTGTGGTGTACTGCATTTGCATCAAATAGCCCCCTGCGATATGCAACTTTTCAGGTAAGTTATAAACCAATATACAGAGTCAGTTAGGAAAGCAAAGGCTAGCTTTTTCAAACAGAAATTTGCATCCTGTAGCACAAATTCCAAAAAGTTTTGGGACACTGTAAAGTCCACGGAGAATAAGAGCACCTCCTCCCAGCTGCCCACTGCACTGAGGCTAGGAAACACCGTCACCACCGATAAATCTAAGATAATCGAGAATTGTAATAAGCATTTCTCTACAGCTGGCCATGCTTTCAACCTGGCTACCCCAACCCCGGCCAACAGCTCTGTACCCCTTGCAACAACTTGCCAAGGGGTACAGCCAAGTTAACAGACAGATCACCGACCATTTCGAATCCCACCGTACCTTCTCCGTTATGCAATCTGGTTTCTGGTTTCTGAGCTGATCATGCGTGCACGTCTGCCACACTCAAGGACCTAAACGATACCATAACCGCCATCGATAAAAGACAGTACTGTGCAGCCTTCTTCATCGACCTGGCCAAGGCTTTCGACTCTTGTCAATCACCACATTCTTATCGGAAGACACTACAGCCTTGGTTTCTAAAATGACTGCCTCGCCTGGTTCACCGACTACTTCTCAGATAGAGTTCAGTGTGTAAAATCTGAGGGCCTGTTGCCCGGACCTCTGGCAGTCTCTATGGGGGTGCCACAGGGTTCAATTCTCAGGCCGACTCTTTTCTCTGCATATACCAATGATGCCGCTCTTGCCGCGGGTGATTCTCTGATCCACCTCTACGCAGACGTCACCGTTCTGTATACATCTGGCCCTTCTTTGGACACTGTGTTAACAAACCTCCAGACGAGCTTCAATGCCAGTCAACACTCCTTCTGTGGCCTCCAACTGCTCTTAAATGCTAGTCAAATTAAATGCATGCTCTTCAACCGATCGCTGCCCGCATTTGTCAGCCCGACTAGCATCACTACTCTGGACGGTTCTGACTTAGAATATGTGGACAACTACAAATACCTGTCTGGTTAGACTGCAAACTCTCCTTCCAGACTCACATTAAGCATCTCCAATCAAAAATGTAATCTAGAATCGGCTTCTTATTTCGCAAAACAAAGCCTCCTTCATTCACGCTGCCAAAATACCCTCGTAAAACTATCCTACCGATCCTTGACTTCGGCGATGTCATTTACAAAATAGCCTCCAACACTACTCAGCAAACTGGATGTAGTCTATCACAGTGCCATCTGTTTTGTCACCAAAGCCTCATATACTACCCACTACTGCGACCTATATGCTCTCATTGGCTGGCCCTCGCTTCATATTTGTCGCCAAACCCACTGGCTCCAGGTCATCTATAAGTCTTTGCTAGGTACCGCCTTATCTCAGCTCAATGGACACCATAGCAACACCCACCCCTAGCACGCGCTCCAGCAGGTATATTTCACTGATCATCCCCAAAAGCAAACTCATCCTTTGGCAGCCTTTCCTTCCAGTTCTCTGCTGCCAATGACTGGAACGAATTGCAAAAATCACTGAAGCTGGAGACTTATATCTCCCTCACTAGCTTTAAGCATCAGCTGTCAGAGCAGCTTTCCGATCATTGCACCTGTACACAGCCCACCTGTAAATAGCCCACCCAACTACCTCATCCCCATAATGTTATTTATTTTTTGCACCAAAGTATCTCTACTTGCACATCATCATCTGCACATCTATCACTCCAGTGTTAATGTTAAATTGTAATTATTTCGCCACTATGGCCTATTTATTGCCTTACCTCCCTAATCTTACATTTGCACACACTGTATATACATTTTTCTATTGTGTTATTGACTGTACGTTTGTTTATTCCCATGTGTAACTCTGTGTTGTTGTTTTTTGTCGCACTGCTTTGCTTTATCTTGGCCAGGTAGCAGTTATAAATTATAACTTGTTCTCAACTGGCCTTCATGGTTAAATAAGGGTGAAATAAAAATAAAGTAAAAATGGTGACCTTTCCAGCTTGCTGACAATAAGGAGTGATTCATTTAAGATTGACTTTGAGTGTCCCTATGTAAGAGTTACACTCAACCAATCAGGCTTTTATGGTAGAGTTGCCAGACAGAAGCCACTCTTCAGTAAAAAGCACATGAAAGCCCACTCAGAGTTTGCAAATAGGCACTTAAAGACTCTCAGACCATGAGAAACAAGATTCTCTGGTCTAATGAAACCAAGATTGAACTCGTTGGCCTGATTGCCAAGTGTCACTTCTAGAGGAAACCTGACACCACCCTTGCGGTGAAGCATTGTGGTGGCAGCATCATGCTGTGGGAATGTTTTTCAGCAGCATGGACTGGTAGACTAGTCAAAGATGAACAGAACAAAGTACAGAGAGATCATTGATGAAACCTGCTCTAGACCGCTCAGGACCTCAGACTGGGGCAACTGTTCACCTTACAACAGGACAATGACCCTAAGTACCCAAAACAACGCAGGAGTGGCTTTGGAACAAGTCTCTGAATGTCCTTGTGTGGCCCAGCCAGAGCAGGGACTTGAACCAGATCAAACATCTCTGGAGGGACCTGAAAATAGCTGGGTAGCAACGCTCCCCATACAACCTGAGAGAGGTTGAGAGGATGCGCAGAGAAGAATGGGAGAAACTCCCCAAATACAGGTGTGCCAACCTTGTAGCGTCGTACCCAAGAATAATTGAGGCTGTAATCGCTGCCGAAGATCCTTCAACAAAGTACTTAGTAAAGGATCTGAACACTATGTAAATGTTATATTTCACTTTTTTAAATATTTAATACATTAGCAAAAATGTCAAAATCGTGTTTTTTCTTTGTCATTATGGGATATTGTGTATAGATTGATGAGGAAAAAAAGATTTAATCAATTTTAGAATAAGGCTGTAACCTAACAAAAGGTGAAAATTCAATGGGTCCCAATACTTCCCCGAGTTAATGTATTTATCTAGATGTTACTGTAATGTGTCCCATGTTATAGCCTACAATTTGTCTCGTCTGTAATATTGTTGTCTCCAAATCAATAAAAATGTGTTGATTGTCTAGTAAGTGTGAATAAAACTGAATACATAATTATAGGCTACACATTGTTTATTGTAGGGGATTTCTACACTGGCAATTTCAGAGGCTTAATCTGTACCCGGGAAACCGACCCTTAATGAGAAAGCCCCCCAGACACCCGTTGTGGGATCAATACCAAGTGCATTTGGCTGATTGGCACATCGCTTGGCATATTGTTTACCAAGTAACTTATGTGAACTGATGTATAGTCTAATCCTTTTCTGTACAATGAAGGGTTTGTCCTTCATGTGATTGAATTGAAATCAAAATCAAATCTTATTTGTCACATACACATGGTTAGCAGATGTTAATGCGAGTGTAGCGAAATTCTTGTGCTTCTAGTTCTGACAATGCAGTAATAACCAACGAGTAATCTAACCTAACAATGAGATGAGTAATGTAGGGTATGTAAACATTATACAGTATTAAGTGGAATTGTTTAAAGTGGCTAGTGATACATTTTTGACATCAATTTTTCCATTATTAAAGTGGCTGGAGTTGAGTCAGTATGTTGGCAGCAGCCACTCAATGTTAGTGATGGCTGTTTAACAGTCTGATGGCCTTGAGATAGAAGCTGTTTTTCAGTCTCTCGGTCCCCGCTTTGATGCACCTGTACTGAACTCGCCTTCTGGATGATAGCGGGGTTAACAGGCAGTGGCTCGGGTGGTTGTTGTCCTTGATGATCTTTCTGCTCATTACATGTTTACTGACAAAAGCAACAATGGTTGTGAAGTAAAGAAATACACTACAGGCTGTAGTGATGTAGACATGCAATCAATCACCATACAGTAAGAATCTTTGTGGATTCCATTTAAACAAATCATATTGTATTGGTCACATAACATCTGTTACAATTCCATGTTGCACAATCACAAATAATAATGAAGGGACAAGGGTATATAGTAATGGCAAACAGAGCTGTAAACGATATCATAACCGCCATCGATAAAAGACAGTACTGTGCAGCCATCTTCATCGACCTGGCCAAGGCTTTCGACTCTGTCAATCACCGTATTCTTTTCGGCAGACTCAACAGCCTTGGTTTCAGGATTCTCAAATGAGTGAGTCTCCTGGTTCGTCAACTACTTCTCAGACAGAGTTCAGTGTGTCAAATCGGAGGGCCTCTTGTCCGGACCTCTGGGGGTACCACAGGGTTAAATTCTCGGGCCGACTCTTTTCTCTGTATATATCAATGATGTTGCTCTTGCTGCGGGCGATTCCCTAATCCACCTCTACGCAGACGACACCATTCTGTATACTTCTGGCCCTTCCTTGGACACTGTGCTATCTAACCTCCAAACGAGCTTCAATGCCATACAACACTCCTTCCGTGGCCTCCAACTGCTCTTAAATGCTAGTAAAACCAAATACATGCTTTTCCACCGTTCGCTGCCTGCACCCGCACGCCCGACTAACATCACCACCCTGGATGGTTCCGACCTAGAATATGTGGACATCTATAAGTACCTAGGTGTCTGGCTAGACTGTAAACTCTCCTTCCAGACTCATATCAAACATCTCCAATCCAAAATCAAATCTAGAGTTGGCTTTCTATTTCGCAACAAAGCCTCCTTCACTCACGCCACAAAACTTACCCTAGTAAAACTGACTATCCTACCGATCCTCGACTTTGGCGATGTCATCTACAAAATAGCTTCCAATACTCTACTCAGCAAACTGGATGCAGTTTATCACAGTGCCATCCGTTTTGTTACTAAAGCACCTTATACCACCCACTACTGCGACCTGTATGCTCTAGTCGGCTGGCCCTCGCTACATGTTCGTCGCCAGACCCACTGGCTCCAGGTCATCTACAAGTCTATGCTAGGTAAAGCGCCGCCTTATCTCAGTTCACTGGTCACGATGGCAACACCCACCCGTAGCACGCGCTCCAGCAGGTGTATATCACTGATCATCCCTAAAGCCAAAACCTCATTTGTCCGCCTTTCCTTCCAGTTCCTCTGCTGCCTGCGACTGGAACGAATTGCAAAAATCTCTGAAGTTGGAGATTTTTATCTCCCTCATAAACTTTAAACATCTGCTATCTGAGCAGCTAACCGATCGCTGCAGCTGTAGATAGTCCATCGGTATAAAACCCACCCAATTTACCTACCTCATCCCCATACTGTTTTTATTTCATTTACTTTTCTTTTGCACATAAGTATCTCTACCTGCACATGTTCATCTGATAATTTATCACTCCAGTGTTAATGTGCTAAATTGTAATTATTCACTCCTATGGCCTATTTATTGCCTACCTCCTCATGCCTTTTGCACACAATGTATATAGATTCTTTTTTTTCTATGTTATTGACTTGTTTATTGTTTAATCCATGTGTAACTCTGTGTTGTTGTCTGTTCACACTGCTATGCTTTATCTTGGCCAGGTCGCAGTTGCTAATGAGAACTTGTTCTCAACTAGCCTACCTGGTTAAATAAAGGTGAAATAAAAAAAATACAATAAAAAAAATTTAAAAAAATGGCCTATTTATTGCCTTACCTCCTTACGTCATTTGCACACACTGTATATAGTTTCTATTGTGTTATTGACTGTACGCTTGTTTATTCCATGTGTAACTCTGTGTTGTTGTTCGTGTCGCACTGCTTTGCTTTATCTTGGTCGCAGTTGTAAATGAGAACTTGTTCTCAATTAGCTTCCCTGGATAAATAAAGTTTAAATAAAAAATAAATAAGTGGCAGAAATTGATTTGCAATTACTTATTTCAACATATTGTATCAAATGGTAGGTTACAGTAGCCAACAATGGCATATAAAGTAATAGCATACTTGATGGCCAACAGCTGCAAATGTATTATTCTTCACATTTAATGTCAGTTGGTTTTAGGGCCTATAATGCAATTCTTCAGAAAATGGGCATGGCTTGACAACATTTTCAGACTGGAAGAAAATGGAGGAAAATATACGTCCGATGAGAGCAGATACAAATCCCTTGCTTTCACAAATTATGGCAAATGTTAAGAAAATGTTTGGCAATGTAATAAAGTAATGACTTTTAAATTACGTTACAATTACGTTGGCTGACAATTTGTTAGCTACACTAACCTTACGAACCGCATATCATTACAACAGTTGCTTGTATGGACCAGTATATTAGCTAGATACCTAACGTTAGTTGGCTAATAACACATCAAACTTGCCAGTATATTAACCAGTGGAAGCTGCTGAGGGGAGGATGGCTCATAATAATGGCTGGAAAGGAAGCGAATGGCATCAAAACACATGGAAACCATGTTTTTTTATGTATTTGATACCATTCAACTCATTCCTCATCAGCCATTACCACTAGCCCATCTTCCCCAATTAAGGTGGCACCAACCTCCTGCAATATTAACTATATGCTAACTACTCAATGTGTATCGAATTGATTATTCACGTCACTCTTAGCTTATGTAAGTGCCGTTGTGCGTCCCAATGGAAATTGTTAATGAAGTCATAAGATGTCGAGCTAGTAACTTGTTATGCTAGCAAGAAGTTGCATAGCAACAGCATCAACTTCCGATAGACAGGCAAATCGAAAGAACACTCAACTGAAAGGATAATGTTTGTTTACAATATACTAAAAGGAATTAATTGTATATAGTATGTATTAAACAGTATTTTAGTATGGGAATTCAAACACAGCAAATGTTTCCCAAACTTGGTCCTCAAGATGCAAGAGGTGCACGTTTTGGTTTTTGCCATAGCCCGACTCAAATGATCAAAGCTTGATGATTAGTTGATTAGCATATTTGAAATCAGCTGTGTAGTACTAGGGCAAAAAAACAAATGTGCACCCCTTGGGGTGCCAAGGACAGAGTTTGGGAATCCCTGCCATAAGAAAAGTCAACATTAGAATGCAGTTTACTTTAAACCACCTCTGAACGACTTTATCTAAAGCGCTCTAGTGCGCCTAAAGACATTTTCCAGTGCTTTGTCACAGTTATATCAGTTCTAGAGCATTAATATGTTTTATGGAAAAAGGGTTGGAAATAGGTCTCTCCATAATGACAATCTAAACAGCCTACCTACAACTGGTAAAAAGTTTTCATGACGTGTACATTCCATATCTGTGACTCAACCCGTGCTCTCAACACACACTCCTCAATCATTCACATGATAGGCATCAGGTCACAGTAAAATAAATAATATATATATGTATTATATATACACAAACACACATAAAAAGTACCAGTCAAACATTTGGACTGACTCATTCAAGGGTTGTTGTTTATTTGGACTATTTTCTAACTTGTAGAATAAGAGTGAATAAATCAAAACTATGAAATAACACATGGATTCTTCAAAGTAGCCACCCATTGCCTTGATGAGAACTTTGCACACTCTTGGCATTCTCTCAACCAGCTTTACCTGGAATGGTTTTCCAACAGTCTTGAAGGACTTCCCACATATGCTGAGCACTTGTTGGCTGCTTTTCCATCACTCTGCAGTTCAACTCATCCCAAACCATCTCAATTGGGTTGAGGTCAGATGATTGAGGAGGCCGGATTATCTGATGCAGCATACCATCACTCTCCTTTGTGGTCAAATAGCACTTATACAGCCTGGATGTGTTGGGTCATTGTCATGTTGAAAAACAAATGACAGTCCCAATAAGCGCAAACGAGATGGGATGGCTTATCGCTGCAGAATGCGGTGGTAGCCATGCTGGGTAAGTGTGCCTTGAATTCTAAATAAATCACAGACAGTGTCACTGGCAAAGCACCATCACACCACCTCCATGCTTCATGCTGGGATCCACACATGCAGAGATCATCCATTCACCTACTCTGCATCTCACAAAGACACAGTGGTTGGAACCAAAAATTGCAACAAATTTGGACTCATTAGACCAAAGGACAGATTTCCACCGGTCTAATGTCCATTGCTCGTGTTTCTTGGCCCAAGCAAGTCTTCTTATTGGTTTCCTTGAGTAGTGGTGTCTTTGCAGCAATTCGACAATGAAGGCCTGATTCACGCAGTCTCCTCCGAACAGTTGATGTTGAGATGTGTCTGTTATTTTAACTTTGTGAAGCATTTATTTGGGCTGCAATTTCTGAGGCTGGTAACTCTAATGACCTTATCCTCTGCAGCAGAGGTAACTCTGGGTCTTCCTTTCCAGTGGTTGTCCTCGTGAGAGCCAGTTTCATCATAGAGCTTCATGGTTTCTGCAACTGCACTTGAAGAAACGTTCAAATTTCCCAGATTGACTGACCTTCGTGCCTTAAGGTAATGATGGACTGTCGTTTCTCTTTGCTTAATTGAGCAGTTCCATAATATGGACTTGGATCTTTTCCCAAATAACAGTAGCGTATACCACCCTACCTTGTCACAACACACCTGATTGGCTCAAATGCATTAAGGAAAGAAATTCCACAAATTAACTTTTAACAAGGCACACATGTTAATTGAAATGCATTCCAGGTGACTACCTCCTCAAGCTGGTTGAAAGAATACCAAGAGTGTGCAAAACTGTCATCAAAGCAAAGGTTGGCTACTTTATTTAACACTTTTTTGGTTACTACATGATTCCATATGTGTTATTTCATAGTTTTGATGTCTTCACCATTATTCTACAACATTCTACAAATTATTAGGTATGTCCAATTATTTGACTGGTACTGTATATATGTTTTTTTTAAGAGAAATGCCTTGGCGGCCGCAGTGCAATTTAGAGTTAGCGCAAAAACCTGCTACCCGCAACCAAATCATTTTCACCCGTGACATCGTTTTCAAAGTAGCCCAATTGTGCTAGCCCAATTGAGGAAAACCGCAGATATGGCAACCCTGGTGCGTACGTACCTCTTCTTCTGTGGGTTTTATGGCGGACTACAACCCACAATGAAGTATTGTCGCCACCAACTGGGCGGGTTGAAAAAAATGTTGTGGAAAAAATCTAAACCATACGTGATTTAATGAGTGGCATCGGAAGAGATGGCTGACATTTTACGGGCTCCTATCTAATTGTGCTATTGTCTATGTTTTTCTGTCAGGTTATTTGTAACTTATTTTGTATATAATGTTTCTGCCACCGTCTCATATGACAGAAACAAACTTCTAGATATCAGGACAGCGATTACTCACCTCGTACTGGACAAAGATTTTTTCTTTAAGTCAGATGCAAATGATTTACATCAGACACCAGACAAGTCCCACATTCCCATGATGAAGACACATATCGGGGACGTAGGTCAGGGTGCCTTGTAAGGATCCAACGGCGAGTTTGTAATCCCCCTCTATCATCATTCCTATTAGCCAACGTGCAATCATTGGAGAACAAAATGGATGAGCTCTGATCAAGGCTATCCTACCAACGGGACATTTTAAACTGTAATATCTTATGTTTCACAGAGTTGTGGAAACATGGGTAGCATACAGCTGGTGGGGTTTTCGGTTCTTTGGCAAGATAGAACAAGTGCCTTCGGTAAGACAAGAGGTGGCGGTCTGTGTCTATTTGTAAATAACAGCTGGTGCACGAAATCTAATATTAAGGAAGTCTGAAGGTTTTGCTCTCCTGAAGTAGAGTATCTCATGTTAACCTGTAAACCACACTACTTACCAAAGAGAGTTTTCATCTATATTTTTTGGCGCTGTCTATTTACCATCACAAACTGATGCTGGCACTAAGATGGTAAACAAACTGTATAAGGCCATAAGCAAACAAGAACATGCTCATCCAGGTGGCGCTCCTAGTGGCCAGGACTTTAATGCAGGGAAACTTAAATCTGTTCTACCAGCAAGTTAAATGTGCAACCAGAGAAGGGTAAAGAGAGAGAGAAAAAATCTATAATAAATAAATAAACTCAAGACCACTTTTACGCCACACACAGAGACACGTACAAAGCTCTCCCTCGCCCTTCATTTGGAAAATTTGACCATAATACTATCCTCCTAATTCCTGTTTACAAGCAAAAACTAAAGCAGAATGTATCAGTGACTCGCTCAATAAGGAAGTAGTCAGATGACGCAGATGCTAAGCTACAGGACTGTTTTTCTAGCACAGAGTGGAATATGTTCTGGGATTCTTCCAATGGCATTGAGGAGTACACCACATCAGTCACTGGCTTCATCAGTAAGTGCATCGATGACATCATCCCCACAGTGACCGTACGTACATACCCCAACCAGAAGCCATGGATTACAGGCAACATCCGCACTGAGCTAAAGGGTAGAGCTGCCACTTTCAAGGAGCGGGACTCTAACCCGAACACTTACAAGAAATCCCGCTATGCACTCTGACGAACCATCAAACAAGCAAAGCATCTATACAAGACTAAGACTGAATTGTACTACACCGGCTCCGACGCTCGTCAGATGTGGCAGGGCTTGCAAACTATTACAGACTACAAAGGGAAGCACAGCTGCGAGCTGCCCAGTGACACAGCCCTTCCTGTAGTGGCTTCCTTTCCTTCTTCCCATAGCCACTGCCCAAGCCTGAAGCGGGGTTGTTTGGTGCGCATACAGTCCACACTCAAGGTTTCCAAACGGCCAAACATTCAATGACATCCAGGGATATGGTGCAACAAAAAAGTGTATTCTTCTTATATCTAACAAATAAATTATTCTCCAATCAACTTAAAGCATAGATTACTTGATATGGAAAATACATATTATGACCTGTATGTATGTCTGTATGTATGGTCAAAAAACTATACCGCTCCCACATCTAGCAAGGACTCCCTCCCCCGAAGGCCCAACTTCCTGCCTTTATCCTAACACACTTGAACAATACAATGAATGGGCAAGAGGGGGGGCCAAAAACTGAGTTACACTAACAAATGAAAATATCTCAATAAGGTCAATATAAATCATAAAGGTACCTAATATTTCATCATGTACATTAATATTTAATATATTTACACAAATATACATGGAGCTCCGTATGTTCAGTCTTTTATACAAATATGTCCAAATCGGCTCTCACACTACCAGATGAGCGAAATAACTTCTATGATGGCTTCGAGGCAAGCAAAACTGAAGCATGCATGAGAGCATCAGCTGTTCCATATGACTGTGTGATCACGCTCTCCGTAGCCAATGTAAGTAAGACCTTAAACAGGTCAACATTCACAAGGCCACAGGGGCAGACGGATTACCAGGATGTGTACTGCAAGCATGCGCTGACCAACTGTTTTCACTGACATTTTCAACCCGTCCCTGAGAGTCTGTAATACCAACATGTTTCAAGCAGACCACCATAGTCCCTGTGCACAAGAACACCAAGGTAACCTGCCTAAATGACTACCGACCCGTAGCACTCACGTCTGTAGCCATGAAGTGCTTTGAAAAGGCTGGTCATGGCTCACAGCAACACCATTATCCTAGAAACGCTAGACCCACTCCAATTTACATACCGCCCCAACAGATCCACAGATGATGCAATCTCTATTGCACTCTCACTGTCCTTACCCACCTTGACAAAAGGAACACCTACGTGAGAACGCTATTCATTGACTACAGCTCAGTTTTCAACACCATTGTGCCCTCAAAGCAAATCACCAAGCTAAGGACCCTGGGACGAAACACCTCCCTCTGCAACTGGATCCTGGACTTCATGACGGGTCGCCCTCAGGTGCTAAGGGTAGGTAACAACATATCTGCCACACTGGATCCTCAACACAAGGGACCCTCAGGGGTACGTGCTTTGTCCCCTCCTGTACTCCCTGTTCACCCATGACTGCGTGGCCAAGCACGACTCCAACACCATCATTAAGTTTTCCTACGACACAACCATGGTAGGTCTGGTCACTGACAACGATGAAACAGCCTATAGTGAGAAGGTCAGAGACCAGGCAGTGTGGTGGCTGAACAACAACGTGATCAAGACAAATGAGATGATTGTGGACTACAGAAAAAGGAGGACCGAGCACGCCCCCATTCTCATCGACGGGGCTGTAGCGGAGCAGGTTGAGAGCTTCAAGTTCCCTAGTGTCCACATCACCAACAAACTATCATGGTCCAAACACACCAAGACAGTTGTGAAGAGGGCACAACAATGCCTGTTCCCCCTCAGGAGACTGAAAAGATTTGGCATAGGTCCCCAGATCCTCAAAAAGTTATACAGTACAGCTGCACCATCGAGAGCATCTGACTGGTTGCATCACCGCCTGCTATGGCAACTGCTCAGCCTCCGACCGCAAGGCACTACAGAGGGTAGTGCGTACGGCCCTGTACATCACTGGGGCAAAGCTTCCTGCCGTCCAGGACCTCTATACCAGGCAGTGTCAGTGGAAGGCCCTAAAAATGACCAAGGACTTCAGCCACCCTAGTCATAGACTGTTCTCACTACTAACGCACGGCAAGCGGTCCCGGAGCGCCAAGTCTAGATCAGAAATGCTTCTTAACAGCTTCTACCCCCAAGCCATAAGGCTCTTGAACAGTTACTCAAATGGCTACCCGGACTATTTGCATTGTCCCCACACCATCCCCCATTTTTACCCTGCTGCAACTCTGTTTATTATCTATGCATAGTCTCTTTACCCCTACCTTCATTTAAAAATGACCTCGACTAACTGGTGCCCCCGCACATTGACTCTGTACCGGTACCGACTGTATATAGCCTTGCTACTGTTATTTTATTGTTGCTCCTTGATTATTTGTTATTTTTTGCTCTTATTGTATTTATTTTTTACTTCAGTTTATTTTAGTAAATACTTAACACTTTTGTCTTACAACTGCATTGTTGGTTAAGCATTTCACATGTTGTATTCGGCGCGGCGCATGTGACAAATACAATTTGATTTGATTGTGAAACTAACTTAATCCAGCCAAATAAAATTGTAAATTGACAACAACAAAACATTCCATGTAACTCCTCTGCTGAGAAATCTTTCAGTCCCAGGAACCGCTCCGCCGCATCCACAATATAACCTCTATTTTCCTGGACTGTCTCTCCACTTTGGCAGTGCCATTAATCACCATAGCTATAAAGTCCACCTTCTTAACCTTTAAAATATCCTGCTGGTTCCTGCTGGTGAAAGGCAACCCCTGCAGCCTGCAGTGAAGGCCCATCTACCACCATGAACTCTTTAAGAGCACCATTCAAAGCCTCAACCCCTATTAACATCTGCTGCCTAACTTTGGCCACCTCATTTTCTTTCACCCTTGTCAGGCATTCAAAAGACGTGGCTTCCTGGTTCCCACCACAATTGCAGCATGTCACATTTTCATAACACATGATATAATCTTTTCCACAACTTGGACATATTGGTTTCTCCCTTCTGCCAACACTTGAAACATGACCAAAAGCTTTACAGTGATCACACTGCATGCTCTGACTCTGTAGTTTATATACCCCAACTGCACTTGAATAGGGAGAGACTCCATATCAAAAAACAAAAGAACAGATGAACTCTTCACTTTTTCATAATTCACCACACAATTCATCCGATGTGCATCAATCACTCCAGGAATATTTTTAATCTCTTCAACATCGACTTCCCACTAGACGCCATATTACCCCCTTGAGGGGTGCCCTGTTCCCAGTACTTAAGTAGTACTTTAAAGTATTTATACTGATTTTTTTTGGGGGGGTATCTATACTTTACTATTTATATTTTTGACAACTTTTAATTTACTACATTCCTAAAGACAATAATGTACTTTTTACTCCATACATTTTCCTCGACATCCAAAAGTACTCGTTACATTTTGAATGCTAAGCAGGACAGGAAAGTGGTCCCATTCACACACTTATCAACAGAACATCCCTGGTCATCCATACTGCTTCTGATCTGGCTTACTCACTAAACACACATGCTTCGTTTGTAAATTATGTTGGTGTGCCTCTGGCTATTCGTAAATATTTTTTTTTAAAACAAGAAAATGGTGCCATCTGGTTAGCTTAATATAAGGAATAAAAAAAGTATTTATACTTTTACTTTTGATACTTAAGTATATTTTAGAAATTACATTTACTTTTGATACGTAAGTATATTTGAAACAAAATACTTTTACTCAAGTTGAATTTTACAGGGTGACTTTTACTTGTATCGTTCTCTATTAAGGTATCTTTACTTTTACTCAAGTATGACGATTGGGTACTTTTTCCACCACTGCCTGTTCCGAAGAGACACACACACACACACCACGTCAAATGTATCAAATTGGGTGAGAAGCAACACAAGTTCCTTATTAGGCAAGGTTGTCCTATCTCTCTGTACCTGTTTTTATTAATCACCCAACGTCTTACAAATTCTTTAAATAATAGTCCTGTACAAGGTATTTCCATAGCTGGTAAAGAAATTATTATAAGCCAGCTGGAGGACGATACTACAGTTTTTCTGAAAAATGCTAACCAAATTCCAATATCGATCAATGTGACACAATCCTTTTCCAAAGCATCTGGTCTATATCTTAACATTAATGACTGTCAAAGATTGTGTGACACCTTCATATTATGGTATTCCAGTAAAAGAAGAACTTACATATTTAGGCATAACCATTACAAAGGATCAGAAGTCTAGAGGCTTACTAAATTGTAACCCTCTTATTAAAAAACCCCAGAAGAAGCTAAATCAATGGCTACAGAGGGCCTTATCTTTAAAAGGAAGAGTCCTAATAACCAAGGCTGAAGGTATCTCTAGACTAACATATGGCGCTCTATCTTGACAGTAAAATAAGCAAGAAGATAGACATGATGCTTTTCAACTTTCTGTGGAGAAACCGTACCCATTACATTAGGAAAACTGTTGTAATGAAAACTTATGAGAATGGTGGGCTGAATTTTCTGGACTTTACTACCTTAAATAATACTTTTAAGATCAATTGGATAAAACAATTCCTAAGAAGACCCACTTCTATGTGGAATTTTATTCCTCATCGTGTCTTCTCTACCTTTGGTGGCCTTAACTTCATGTTGGTTTGCAATTCTAATATTGACAAAGTTCCAGTGAAACTTTCTGCTTTTCATTGGCAGGTTTTCTTGACATGGTCCTTAATTTATAAGAATAATTTTTCTCCACACAGATATTATATATGGAATAATCGGGATATATTGTATAAAAAAATACTTCTTTGTTTTTTAGAATATTGGTCCCGAAATTATATCCTATTGGTGTGCCAACTCGTAAATGCAGAGGGTCTTTTACTCAGTTATAAGGAATTCGTATCACTTTACAAGGTCCCTGTAACACCTAAAGATTTTGCAACTGTTTTAGATGCCATTCCCTCAGGTGTTGCTTTATTATTCAGGAACGTGTCAAGACCTGACCCTCAGAGCCTACCTTCTTTTGAACCTGTTGACTCATCAGTAGGAAAGATTTGTTTCTCTTTTGGTCCATTCAACAACAGAGCGATACGAACCTCGTTTCAGCAGAATGTTGTATCTATACCTTATTGGAATGGCTTATTGGAATGGATTTATTGATAATATCTGTTGGAAAAAAGTTTGGATGTTGCCACCAATGGGGCAAAAAAGTATTTAGTCTGCCACCAATTGTGCAAGTTCTCCCACTTAAAAAGATGAGAGAGGCCTGTCATTTTCATCATAGGTACACTTAAACTATGACAGAGAAAATTAGAAAAAAAAAATCCAGAAAATCACATTGTAGGATTTTTTATGAATTTATTTGCAAATTATGGTGGAAAATAAGTATTTGGTCAATAACAAAAGTTTATCTCAATACTTATATACCCTTTGTTGGCAATGACAGAGGTCAAACGTTTTCTGTAAGTCTTCACAAGGTTTTCACACACTGTTGCTGGTATTTTGGCCCATTCCTCCATGCAGATCTCCTCTAGAGCAGTGATGTTTTGGGACTGTTGCTGGGCAACACGGACATTCTACTCCCTCCAAAGATTTTCTATGGGGTTAAGATCTGGAGACTGGCTAGGCCACTCCAGGACCTTGAAATGCTTCTTACGAAGCCACTCCTTCGTTGCCCGGGCGGTGTGTTTGGGATCATTGTCATGCTGAAAGACCCAGCCACGTTTCATCTTCAATGCACTTGCTGATGGAAGGAGGTTTTCACTCAAAATCTCACGATACATGGCCCCATTCATTCTTTACTTTACACGGATCAGTCGTCCTGGTCCCTTTGTAGAAAAACAGCCCGGAAGCATGATGTTTCCACCCCCATGCTTCACAGTAGGTATGGTGTTCTTTGGATGCAACTCAGCATTCTTTGTCTTCCAAACACGACGAGTTGAGTTTTTACCAAAAAGTTATATTTTGGTTTCATCTGACCATATGACATTCTCCCGGGCCTGGACATGTACTGGCTTAAGCAGGGGGACACGTCTGGCACTGCAGGATTTGAGTCCCTGGCAGCGTAGTGTGTTACTGGTGGTAGGCTTTGTTACTTTGGTCCCAGCTTTCTGCAGGTCATTCACTAGGTCCCCCCATGTGGTTCTGGGATTTTTGCTCGCCGTTCTTGTGATCATTTTGACCCCACGGTGTGAGATCTTGCGTGGAGCCCCAGATCGAGGGAGATTTTCAGTGGTCTTGTATGTCTTCCATTTCCTAATAATTGCTCCCACAGTTGATTTCTTCAAACCAAGCTGCTTACCTATTGCAGATTCAGTCTTCCCAGCCTGGTGCAGGTCTACAATTTTGTTTCTGGTGTCCTTTGACAGCTCTTTGGTCTATGCCATAGTGGAGTTTGGAGTGTGACTGTTTGAGGTTGTGGGCAGGTGTCTTTTATACTGATAACAAGTTCAAACAGGTGCCGTTAATACAGGTAACGAGTGGAGGACAGAGGAGCCTCTTAAAGAAGAAGTTACAGGTCTGTGAGAGCCAGAAATCTTGCTTGTTTGTAGGTGACTAAATACTTATTTTCCACCAGAATTTGCAAATAAATTCATTAAAAATCCTACAATGTGATTTTCTGGATTTTTTTTCTCTGTCATAGTTGAAGTGTACCTATGATGAAAATTACAGGCCTCTCTCATCTTTTTAAGTGGGAGAACTTGCACAATTGGTGGCTGACTAAATACCTTTTTGCCCCACTGTACCTACTTGTTAACAAAATTAAGGAAGTTTCCTTTAAAATTATTCATAAATATTATCCTGCCAACCACTATATGAATAATTTTAAGGAAAACATCAACTAAAACTGCTCCTTTTGTAATGACCACCCAGAAACAGTGTAGCATCTTTTTTTTTGGCATTGTATTCATGTAGGAAAACTGTGGCAAGACATCAGTAGATTTATAATTGAACACATTTATGAAGATCTTACACTATTGTGGAGAGATGTACTGCTTGGATTCTTTACCTACGATAGAAATAAGCTGAAACATTTTTATGTAATTCATTTCATTATTTTAAATTTACAAACAAAAAAACACATTTTCTTACCTTACAAAAAATAAATTTAACTGTATTTTAAGACAATTAAATACTCTACTAACAAAAAAGCTGTTAGAATTATAAGTGCATGTATGTCCCTTAAAGTCCTTGTGTAATGTGATATTGAACCCTCTAGCCCAATTGTCCATTGTATATTATTCATATATACTTGTGTTCCCACATGTACTTCCTGTATTGATTTGCTGTTAATAATAATAAATAAATAAATATATATATATATATATATATAAATAAATGTGGGCTTGATTTGATTTGTTTTGTTGTACTTCTGCGGATCAGAAGGAACTTGTGTTGCTTTTTATATATATATATACAATTGTCCATTGTATATTATTCATATATACTTGTGTTCCCACATGTACTTCCTGTATTGATTTGTTGTTAATAATAATAAATATATATATATATATATATATATATATATATATATATATATATATATATATATATACACACACACACACACACATATATATATATATATATATATATATATGTATATATTTATTATTATTAACAACAAATCAATACAGGAAGTACATGTGGGAACACAAGTATATATGAATAATATACAATGGACAATTGTATATATATATATAAAAAGCAACACAAGTTCCTTCTGATCCGCTGAAGTACAACAAAACAAATCAAATCAAGCCCACCTCTCGTTTTCCTCACAGCCTTCACGTTACCCATCACTTTCTCCACCAGTTTGGATAGCTCAAATTGATTCTTCAAGAAGAATTTCGGACAATACACTAATTGTCCTTGATTCTACCGCCATTAGATTCACAATCCGCTTGAGTTTCCGCGATGTTTCCCGCCACCATCAAATTTGGCAGGCTGTTGGCAATTTGGCCAACTTCCGACTCCTGGTGCATACGTACCTCCTCTAACCTCGATTTTATTTTGTCGACTTCCGGCTACTTTCAGCGTACCACTCAAACGCTGACTTGCATGTTGTTCCATAGAGAATAGTGTGCGCACGCGCCTGGAGTAGGAAGCATCATTTTGTGGAACTCCGTTTGTAGGTAAGATCAAATAAACGATAGTTACTGTATCGTTAATTAAACATTACATGTAAATGGATAGAAAGAGAATGTGCGAAATAATCGTATTTTTATTTTAAATAGAGTTAATACGTTTATTTTTGTGAAGCGAACCTAATAGTAGCCATGTCAGCCAGCCACGTCGCAAGGAACGGGAGAGTTTGGTTGATCGTGTTGTTGATGTCAAGAATATTAATTCCCTGACACCTATGATGGCTGGCTAGCTGCTAACCCACCACCAACTGCTTTTAGCTACGCACTTGGTTTGAAAACTATAGATAAGTACGGAACGTAAACTATTTTGAACATAAAGGGTTTTGGTCATCATAACATGGAACTGCGCGTTTAGTCTCGCTGAAACAATGTGACAAACCAATTGACTGGCGTCAGTGTTCAAGTCTGGCTTGAAATGGTTCAACATTCGAAGTAGCGTCTTATTGGAGCAGTGTCCAAAGTAAATTGCGTAATGCTTTCAAGGTTAACTTCTATTAAAAACCCCTGGAGACGAATGAATCTAATTAAAATACTGAATATGCCCATTTTAGTCGTTTGTTTGATCCAAACTTTGAATGTTGGCCCATCTCTAAATGTAATAAACTATCGCAAAGTCATTGTTGCTAGGATATTGGAATCAAATGTACATAGTCATTTCGCAGACTCGCTTATCCAGAGCAACTTACCGTAGTGAGTGTATACGTTTTCGTACTTTTATCCTGGCAAATGCCACCTCCACCTTTTTTACAGGTCATGTCATGCATGATGGTCTTTATTTTCTAAGTCCACGTCAGATGCATGCTAGTAGCACATACGTCAGAGGTACACACTGTGAGTAGGTGGCTTCTAACCAATGATGTAGCACAAAGGCAAGCAGGCCTTTCTAATCGACCTGGCCCGGGTTTCCTGGAAGGATATTGACCTCCTGTCAGTAGAGGATGCCTGGTTGTTCTTTAAAAGTGCTTTCCTCACCATCTTAAATAAGCATGCCCCTTTCAAAAAATAAATACACAATCAGTTAGGAAAGCAAAGGCTAGCTTTTTCAAACATAAATTTGCACCCTGCAGCACTAATTCCCAAAAGTTCTGGGACACTGAAGTCCATGGAGAATAAGAGCACCTCCTCCCAGCTGCCCACTGCACTGAGGCTAGGGAACACTTTCACCACTGATAAATCCACGCTAATCGAGAATTTCAATAAGCATTTCTCGACAGCTGGCCATGCTTTCCATCTGGCGACCCCAACCCCAGCCAACAGCAACTGCCCCCCCCCCCCCCCCACCCCCCCCTGCTTATCCTTCACCAAAATCCATACAGCTGATTGTTCTAATAGAGCTGCAAAATCTGGATCCCTACAAATCAGCTGGAGCTAGGCAATCTGAATCCTTTCTTCCTAAAATTATCCTCTGCCATTGTTGCAACCCTTATTACTAGTCTGTTCAACCTCTTTCGTATCGTCTGAGATTCCTAAAGATTGTAAAGCGGCCGTGGTCATCCCCCTCTTCAGAGGGGGAGACGCTCTAGACCCTAACTGTTACAGACCTATATCCATCCTGCCCTGCCTTTCTGAAGTCTTCGAAAGCCAAGTGAACAAACAGATCACCAACCATTTAGAATCCCACCTTACCTTCTCCGCTATGCAATCCGGTTTCCGAGCTGGTCACGGGTGCCCCTCAGCCATGCTCAAGGTCCTAAACAATATCATAACCACCAGCCGTCTTCATCGACCTGGCCAAGGCTTTTCACTCTGTCAATCACCATATTCTTATCGGCAGACTCAACATCCTTCGTTTCTCTAATGACTGCCTCGCCTGGTTCTCTAACTACTTCTCAGAGTTCAGTGTATCAAATTGGAGGGCCTGTTGTCTGTACCTCTGGCAGCCTCTATGGGGGTGCCACAGGGTTCAATTCTCAGGCTGACTCTTTTCTCTGTATATATCAATGATGTCGCTCTTGCAGCGGGTGATTCTTTGATCCACCTCTACGCAGACGACACCATTCTGACAGCACCCGTAGCACGCGCTCCAGCAGGTATATTTCACTGGTCATCCCCAAAGCCAACACTTACTTTGGCCACCTTTCCTTCCAGTTCTCTGCTACCAATGACTGGAACAAATTGCAAAAATCACTGAAGTTGGAGACTTATACCTCCCTCACTAACTTTAGGCATCAGCTGTCAGAGCAGCTTACCGATCGCTGCAGCTGTACACAGCCCATCTGTAAATAGCCCATCTAACTACATACCTCATCCCATATTTGTTTGTTTTTCTGCTCTTTTGCACACCAGTATCTCTACTTGCACATCATCATCTGTACATCTATCACTCCAGTGTTATTTGCCAAACTGTAATTACTTTGCCACTTGGCAAAGTATTTGCTACTTGGCCTATTTATTGGCCTATTTATGGCATATTATTTTTAATTCCTTACTTCATTTGCACACACTGTATACAGATTTTTCGATTGTGTTATTGACTGTACGATTATTTATCCCATGTGTAACTCTGTGTTTTTTTTGTCGCACTGCTTTGCTTTGTCTTGGTCAGCTTGCAGTTGTAAATGAGAACTTGTTCTCAACTGGCCTACCTGGTTAAATAAAGGTGAAATAAAAAAATACATTGGAGGTACACAATGAATTTATTAGGGACACCCATTAGCTGCTGCTGAGGCATCAGCTACTCTTCCTGTGGTCCAAACACATTAAGGCACTTACATATGAAACAAAAGATACAACATTATTACACCACTACATATTTACAATACAAATTGAATAATACCACCATACAACAATATTACAATGTAGATGCGTGTGGAGTATGTGAGCTTGTATGTGTGTCTACCTTTTTGTGTGTCTCTTCACAGGCTCAGCTGTTCCATAAGGTGCAGTTTTTAAAATATATATATATATCTGATTCTATTGCTTGCATCAGTTACCTGATGTGGAATAGAGTTCCATGTAGTCATGGCTCTAAGTAGTACTGTGCGCCTCCCATAGTCTGTTCTGGACTTGGGAACTGTGAAGAGACCTCTGGTGGCATGTCTTGTGGGGTATGCATGGGTGTCTGAGCTGTGTGCTAGTAGTTTAAACAGACAGCTCGGTACATTCAGCTTGTCAACACTTCTTACAAAAACAAGTAGTGATTAATTAGTTGGCTTCTAACCAGTGATGTATATTTTGCTTCTAACAGATGGGATGAGTCTCTTTGCCTTTGGCCATGTTTGCCTTTAAAATGATCTCTACCACTTTGAGGGAATGGTTCTCCTTGGCTACAATGCATGCCTATCAAAATGAAAGTTTTAGTCTGACACGTCGGGAAAAGTAGTAATAGCAAGCTTTGTCCAATGCTTAAAAGGATCAGCACCAAAGTCACAAGTCATTCGCATACTGGCCATTTTTCCTAGACATCTGAGTAACTTAATTGCAGTGTTACTACAGTTCATCTAGCTTAATCATGTTTAGACATATCAATGACATAATAGGCCTACTCTTGGCTTTCCAGAAATATATCGAATGCCAGGAGTTTTCCCCTCACCACTGTACTCAGTTTGCACTCCCTCCATTTTGTCTCCACACAAAATTGTCCATTGTGGGCTTTATGTCCAGCCTCCATTACTGCTGACCTCGCAGATTCTATTACAAAGTAATGTATCGCTAAAAATAAATAATATCAACCGCAACTTGAATTGCCTGACAGAGCAAAGAGAAGAAAACAATCACACCATCATCGCTGTAGCCCAGGAGCTTTCCAGCGGCCCTGCTCTACTTGTATCTTCTAGAACCAGCATGGTTAGGCTATTTGGTCAATTGCACTGTGTGTACCTCTACCCACACTGTACTTCCTCCCTCACCCCCTTGTGCGTTGTGCACCAACTCACCCTTTTTGTTTTCTATTCATGTAAGGATATCCCTTCAAGTTCCCAAAAGTACCGCTTTCAAGTCCCCAAAAGAAATTGTTGTTGATAAATGGTAGCGTTTATTCTAGTGTTGATGTTACGCGTCATGGTTGCTAGAGTCTCTTTTCGAATGGCGAGTAGCAGTCAATCCCAGAGTGCGCCGGGTTACTGGTCACTCACTGCGTGTTGGGCAGAGCGGAGTGTTCGTGAATAGATCAGCCAAGCTTTTCAGAAACTGCTGGCCTGGCTGTCATGTGCAGTGAGAGGGGAAGTGTGAATTGTGTATACGTGCCTTAATGTGTGTGTGTGTGTGTGTGTGTTCGTGATCGAGGGAGCGGTGATGTGAGTGAATATACTGGGTCTCTCACATAGACTTCTATATTGCATTCCAGCTCAGAACACATGGGCCTAGAGACTATTAACGCTAGGCTAGTATATGCCAATTAGAAAACCCTCCACGGGACGGGACTTTGTAGGGGCTGAAAATGACTTTTTCTTTTCAAAGTATCCGCGGTTCTACTAAGGTGGCTTTGGAGTCTTCTAGCCTATGTGTCCAAAATGTAGCCTAGTGTAGGGCTAACTGGAGGGCCAGTGGACCGATTCTGGGGAGCATAAAGAATTCTGGGGGATGAAGGAAGTTTGGGTGACTGATGGCGGAAGGGGGGTCCAGGGAACAAGGCCTTGTGGGGAAAGTACAACTTCACTTCTCTCTGTTGGTAAGGCCTGTTAGCCATGTCCTTTTGGGGAGGCTATGTTTCTCAAGATTTTACTTTTGGTCTTGTTGTCTTTCCTCTTAAGTCACTTTAATCCACATTCAACATTTTGTTGTGACAGTACACTGACTCCATGATTAGCCTTAGCCTGTTTTATTGTTCTTCTACATTCTGATAGGCTACTCCTTCACCTTTCGAAGTCCTATTGTCATCACTGGCCCGTCAAAATAAAAGTAGAACAGCCCAATTTGCCTCGATTAATGCTCGGTTCTCCTGTTTTGTTTGTTTGTTATTTGGGCCTAGTTTTGTTATAGTGCCTAGTTTTTGTGGAGAGTCTTCAAATCTTATATGTGGTTTTCATTCAAAAGTAGTAGCTTGATCATAATTCAGTCTTGTTAAATATGTGGTCGCTTCCAATAGAGGTTACTACAGAATGCAGAAGCTAACATTTTATTAGCCTTGGGCCTAGGCTATGGGATTTGTTTAACTGTGAATCATAGACTCTACATTTAATGATCATGTTGTGGTTTGTCAATGCCTGTATGCTGAACATGCTTTTTTTGGACCTCGTGCCTTTCTCTACAATGTTACTAATCTGTTTGCCAGTATGGATTTGACTAAAGGACACTCTTGGACACAACTCAGAATGTAGCCTAAGCTACAGTGCCTTCAGAAAGTATTCACACCCCTTGACTTTTTCCACATTTTGTTGTGTTACAGCCTGAATTTAAAATGGATGAAATGTAGATTTTTGTGTCACTGGCCCACACACACTACCCCGTAATTTAAAAGTGGAAATATGTTTGACATTTTTACAAATTCATAAAAAATGAAAAGCTGAACTTGCTTGTCAATAAGCATTCAACCCCTTTGTTATGGCAAGCCTAAATAAGTGTAGGAGTAACAATGTGCCAGATAATAAGTTGCATGGACTCACTCTGTGTGCAATAATAGTGTTTATAATTTTTTTTTATGACATACAATACACAAACCATTATCTCCAAGGTCCCTCAGTCGAGCAGTGAATTTCAAACACCGATTCAACCACAATCACAAGGGAGGTTTTCCAATGCCTCACAAAGGGCACCTATTGGTAGATGGGTAAAAAAATAGACAATCCCTTTGAGCATGATGAAGTTATTATACTTTAGATGGTGTATAAAAACACCCAGTCAGTACAAAGATGCAGGCGACCTTCTTAAATGGTTGCCAGAGAGGAAGGAAACCGCTCAGGGAATTCACCATGATGCCAATGGTGACTTAGTTTATTGGCTGTAATAGGAGAACTGAGGAAGGATCAACATTTTAGTTACTCCACAAAACTAACCTAATGACAGTGAAAAAAAGGAAGCCGCCACAGAGTAAATATATTCCGAAACATGCATCCTGTTTGCAAGAATACTGCAAGAAATGTGACAAAACTATTTACTTTTTTTGTCCTGAATACAAAGTGATATGTTTGGGGCAATCCAATATAACACATTACTGAGTACCCCTCTCCATATTCTCAAGCATAGTGGTGGCTGCATCATGCTATTGGTATGCTTGTTAATCGTTAAGGTCTGGGGAGTTTTTCAGGATAAAAAAAATAAAATAAATGGTGCTAAGCACAGGCAGAAGCCTAGAAGAAAACCTGCTTTAGTCTGCTTTCCACCAGACACTGGGAGATTAAATTAACCTTTCAGCAGGACAATAACCTAAAACACAAAGCCAAATCTACACTTGAGTTGCTTACCAAGAAGACAGTTAATGTTCTTGAGTGGCCTACTTACAGTTTTGACTTAAATCTACTTGGAAGTCTATGGCAAGACCTGAAAATGGTTGTCGAGCAATGATCAACAACCAATTTGACAGAGCTTGAAGAATAATGGGCAAATGTTGCACAATCCAGGTATGGAAAGCTCTTAGAGACTGACCCAGAAAGACTGTAATCGCTCCCAAAGGTGCTTCTACAACATATTGACTCAGTGGTGTGAATACTTATGTAAATTACATTTCTGTATTCATTTTCAATACATTTGCAAACATTTCTAAAAACATGTTTTCACTTTGTCATTATGGGGTATTGAGTGTAGATGGGTGAGACAAAAATATATATACATTTAATACTGAATTCAGGCTGTAGCACAACAAAATGTGGAATAAGTCAAGGGGTATGAATACTTTCTGAAGTCACTAAGTCTGATTACATGTTGTCATAAATAATTGATGTAATCCCATATTTTCTAATTAGGCCTAGGTAAGCTGTTTTACAGGGAATTTCAGGCAAGTAGCCTATCAGGAGTACCAAAACATCTCTCAATATTGATTTGTTTTCTGTAGGCCTAGAGCCTATTACGCTGTTACAACCTCAGACCTATCTATGTGACAAAACAGCATAGAAAGAATTTTGAAACCCCATAAATAGGAACTCCATATAAGGTGGGTCAATGCATCATCATGAGTAGTCAAAGGAAATTACATCACCAGATTGTTTTGTTGGGTGTGTAATGATGGACCTTGCTCTTTCTCAGAGCAGTGGATCTTTAACCTATAATAATTAATCAACACTCTCGCATATTCCAAGGGTCACGAAAGCTTGTTTAAAACACTTAGGCTAGCTGCTTGGCATTTCGGTTTAGCGTGACAAGATTTTAGAGTGGACATGATCCTGGTAAGGTAAATGTATGTTGTATTCTGCCAACAAACTTGGATAGCCTACTAGGCTATATTATCCTAGGTATTGTAAAAAGTTGATTGTATGGTAGTCCAGCTCGATAATTGTGTTTTGATTTAACCAGGTAAAAGCACATGGGAAGAAACATCAGGTGAAAGCGATATTGCAGTAGCCCATGGGAGTTTAGCTTATAGGGAGGAAGAGAGAGGAGTATAGCCTACCTCGTTATTGAATGACGACAAATTGCATTTATATTGTTTTGCCTTTCATGAGGTCTCAAAACATGTTACACAATTTGCAGTCGGAGCCTGGATTAGGCCTCATGTATTCTTGAATTGAGAACATTGATTGGTAGAGAATTGCGTAAACGTTGGACAAGAATTGCCCCTTGACCCATTTTCTCTCCCCCCCCTCCCCCCACCCACACTCCTCTCTCTCCTGCTCTATCTCTCCCTCCTCCTCCAGTCCCAGACCATGAACTACGTGGGGCAGCTGGCAGAGTCGGTGTTTGTGACGGTGAAGGAGCTGTACCGGGGCCTGAACCCAGCCACGCTCACGGGGGGCATCGATGTCATTGTGGTGCGCCAGCCCGACGGCAGCCTCCAGTGCTCCCCATTCCACGTGCGCTTCGGCAAGCTGGGGGTGCTGCGCTCCAAAGAAAAAGTGGTGAGTAATGGAGAGTACGGAAAAGGAGAAGACTGGAGTGTGTGATGTAGCCTACACCTGATGGGTGTATGTACAGTGCCTTCAGAAAGTGTTCGCACCCCTTGACCTTTTCCACATTTTCTTGTGTTACAGCCTGAATTCAAAATGGATTAAATTGAGATGTGTTTTGTCAGTAGCCTACACACAATACCCCCATAATGTCAAAGTGGAATCATGTTTTTAGACATTTTTTACAAATTAATAAATGAAAATCTGTCAAGTATTCAATCCCTTTTTTATGGCAAGCCTAAATCAGTTCAGGAGTAAAAAAAAAATGTGCTTAACAAGTCACATAAGTTACATGGACTCTGTGTGCAATAATAGTGTTTAACGTAATTTTTTTGAATGACATGCATACAATGCACACTATCTGTAAGGTCCTTCAGTTGAGCAGGTGCCTCAAAGAGGGACTTGGGAAAATTGCTGTTGGCTCAGAACAGGGCAGCACAGCTGGCCCTTAAAAGTACACGGAGAGCTAACTTTAATGACATGCATGTCAGTCTCTCATGGCTCAAAGTAGAAGAGGGATTGACTTCCTCATTACTTGTTTTTGTAAGAGGTGTTGACAAGCTGAAGGTACCGAGCTGTCTGTTTAAATACTAGCACACAGCTCGGACACCCATGCATACCCCACAAGACATGCCACCAGAGGTCTCTTCACAGTCCCCAAGTCCAGAACAGACCATGGGAGGCACACAGTACTACATAGAGCCATGACTACGTGGAACTCTATTCCACATCAGGTAACTGATGCAAGCAGTAGAATCAGATTTAAAATAGCAGGTAAAAAATTCACCTTATGGAACAGTGGGGACTGTTGGACGTTGAATATCCCTTTAAGCATGGTGAAGTTATTAATTACACTTTGGATGGTGTGTCAATACACCCAGTCAGTACAAAGATACAGGTGTCCTTCCTAACTCAGTTGTCGGAGTGGAAGGAAACCCCTCAGGAGTTTCACCATGCGGCCAATAGTGACTGACTTAGAGTTTAATGGCTGTGACAGGAGAGAATTGAGGATGGATCAACAACATTGTAGTTACTCCACAATATTAACCTAAATGACAGAGTGAAAATATGGAAGCCTGTGCAGAAGAATAGAAATACTCCAAAACATGCATTCTGTTTCTAATAAGGCACTAAAGTAAAGCTGCAAAACTGTGGCAAAGAATGGACTTTGGACTGAATACAAAGCTTTATGTTTGGGGCAAATCCATGACTACATCATGTTATGGGTATGCTTGTCATCGGCAAGGACTAGGTTTTTTTTGGGGGGGGATAAAAATAAACAGAATCGAGTTAAGCACAGGCAAAATCCTAGAGGAAAATCTGGTTCAGTCTGCTTTCCAACAGACACTGGGAGGCAAATTCACCCTTAAACAGGACAAGAACCTGAAACACAAGGTCAAATATACACTGGAGTTGCTTACCAAGACGACATTGAATGTCCCTGAGAGGCCTAGTTACAGTTTGGACTTAAATCGGCTTGAAAATCTATGGCAAGACTTGAAAATGGCGGTCTAGCAATGATCAACAATCAACTTCACAGAGCTTGAAGAATGTATTAAAACTAATAATGTGCAAATATTGTACAATCCAGGTGTGCCAAGTGTAACGGATGTGAAACGGCTAGCTTAGTTAGCGGTGCGCGCTAAATAGCGTTTCAATCGGTGACGTCACTTGCTCTGAGACCTTGAAGTAGTGGTTCCCCTTGCTCTGCAAGTGCCGCGGCTTTTGTGGAGCGATGGGTAACGATGCTTCGTGGGTGACTGTTGTTGATGTGTGCAGAGAGTCCCTGGTTCGCGCCCGGGTATGGGCGAGGGGACGGTCTAAACTTATACTGTTACACAAGCCCTTAGAGACTTAGCCAGAAAGACTCACAGCTGTAATCGCTGCCAAAGGTGATTTTATAAAACATATTTTTATTTATTTATTTTTTATATATAACTTGTTGACTCGGGTGTGTGAATACTCATGTAAATGAGATATTTCCCTATTTCATTTTCAATACATTTTCTACCATTTCTAAAAACATGTTGTCACTTTCTCATTATGGGACGGTATGTGTAGATGGGTGAGAGAACAAATACATTTTAATAGATGTTGAATTCAGGCTGTAACACAACTAAATGTGAAGCTCGTCAAGGGGTATGAATACTTTCTGAAGGCACTGTATGTAAGCTGATAAATACACATACAGATGATCGACACCCTTTTTCACGCTCTCTCTTAAACATACACACACACACACACACACATTGACTGTGACTGTGTTGCAGGTGGACATTGAGATCAACGGGGAGCCAGTTTACCTGCAAATGAAGCTGGGGGACAACGGAGAAGCTTTTTTTGTGGAGGAAAATGAGGACTTTGAGGTTTGTCCCGTTTAAAAAAAAACATATTTGATCCTATAGGTCTGTTCATTAGTGGAGGTTAACCTCTTTTTGGAGACGTGTTAAGCTAATCGGATAGGTGATGTAGCCTGTTATGTTTATTCTTTGGCTTATTGACAATGTACAATGCCTATCATAAGCATTCACACCCCCCCTTGGAACTCTTCACATTTTATTGTCACAAAGTGGGATTATAATGTATTTACTTGTCATATTTGGTCAATGGTCTACACCAAATACTGTAATGTCATTGTGGAAGAATAATTATCTAACATTTGTTAAAGATGAATGAAAAATAAAACGCTAATATACCTTGATTAGATAAGTGTTCACCCCCATAGTCAATACATGTTAGAAACACCTTTGGCAGCAGTTTGTCTTATTAGGTTAATTGTTACAATCATCGTTAGAGCCGTTTTCAAGTCTTGCCATAGATTTTCAAGACTACTTTTAAGTCGAAACTGGAAGTAGGCCACTCAAGAACTTTCCCTGTCTTCTTGGTAAATCACTCCAGTGTAGATTTGGCCTTGTGTTGTAGGTTATTGTCCTGCTGAAAGGTAAATTCCTCTCCCAGTGTCTGGTGTAAAGCAGACTGGGGAAGGGTTTCCTCGAGAATTTTGCTTGTGCTTAGTTCCATCCCATTTATTTTATCCTGAAAAACTCCCCGGTCTTTGCCAATGTCAAGCATACCCATACCATGATGCAGATACCACCATGCTTGAAAAGGAGGAAGTTACTCAGTGAAGTGTTGAGTTGGATTTGCCCTAAACATAAGGCTCAAAATTATATTTTTTTGTATTATTACATTAGTTCCTTGTTAAATACAGGATGTATGTTTTGGAATATTTGTATTCTGTATTTTATTATTATTATTATATAATTTTCTTGTGGAGTCATAGTAATGTCCCATCACAGCCATTGAACTGAAGTCACCAATGGGCTCATGGTGACATCCCTGAGCAGTTTCCTTCCTGTCCTTCAGTTCAGTAGGACGACTGTATCTTAGTGTCACAGCCAAATGATTAACTTGACCATGCTTAAAGAGAGATTCAATGTCTGATTTATTCCCTTTCAGTCAGTCACTCAGCATAACATACTATGGGGAGTCAACGACCAATCAAATTCACAATTTTTTAAATTTTTTAAACACACCCAAAGGGCCAATGAATTCAGGGCCAGCCCTGGGAAGCCCCGCCTGCCTGCTTGTAATGCTGGGGCTTGCGTTCATTTCCTCAATTTACTAACATTTCAAACACACGGACTACTAGATTTGGCTCCGACTTAGGTGTCTGTTAGTGGGGAGAGAGTACTCGTTTCCTAGATGTCTTGGTGTTTACTTTAAGCAAACACAAAAACTAACTACTTTCTGCTTTGTTTGTGTAGCTAATGCTTCCTTGCTTGAATAAGTTGGCCAGTGGTAAGAGCTCAAAAAGGCTAACCAGACAGAGTTGAATGTCCGACCATGCCCTAGGGCATGTGGTTTCGCAATGGAAATTCAAGATACTCACAAGTGCTGTCTTGTTTGCCTGGGGTGGAAACGCTCCGGCTGCCTTGACTCGGACCAGTTTGTGTGACCGGTGTCAGTGTACAAGAGTCTGAACTCTGTCGGTGACTTCTTAGGAAGATTGGCGTAACTGGAGAAGGCCCTCTCTTTTAATAGACAACAGTGTACAATGGCATCAGGGTTGCCTGAGATGGGGAGAGAAGGTCTGTTTGTTGGAGTTGTTCCCCGCCTGTCATGCAGGGGACTGGTGTTCAATTCCCAGATGGGGGGGGGGGGGGCGTATGAAGTACCAGTCAAAAGTTTAGACACACCTACTCATGTGTAGCCTAGTACATTAACACAACTGATTAGTATTTTAGTTGTGCCTTAATTTTCTCCACTTCACCCCCAGTCCAGAGTGCCAGCCCACCTCTGTACGTCACCCATCCTCATCGAGCTCCCGGAGGGGGCCGAGGAGACCTTCGAAAGCCCCCCCACTTCCGGTAGCACACGCAGGAAAAAGCGGCGGCGCAAACGCATACGCTCCGACTCCCACCTAAGAGATGACGGCAGCTCCTCGTCCGATGAGAGGGAGAGAGAGCGGGAGCAGACTGAACAGGAGAGCCCTTCCAAAGAAGAGCTCACCACATCCATGCTCGCCAGGTCAATGTCAACTCCTGTTGAAAACATGAATTCTATTGGTTAAGAATGACTATTCTATTGGATTCATAGTGCTAACCAAACTAAATGAAACACACCACAAGTGTTAGGTGAAAAAGACAAATACATTTAACCCATGTCCTATTGTTAGATATAGCATTCGGTATATGGCTTTGAACGATTGGATTTTATGTTCTGATATATCCTGTGGCTGGCTCTTTTGTCTCCCTAACAGTAAGTCGGTGTACTTCTCGCTGTCTGAGCAACCGTATGAAGAGTTGGGGGCCGTGCAGAACAGGGACGTACACCCTCACTCAGAGGGAGAGTGGTCCCCCTCAGAGAGCAGGTCAGACAACTTACCCTCTAAGCCTTATGTATTGGTTTTCCAATGGTGTGATTTATTATTTTGACCTCTCACTTCGAACCGTGACCTTTGGATTGCACATGTAATTTTGACTTGGGAGCACCAGTGCCTCTCAGATAATCCATTGAATGGCGCACATGGTTACGTCTATATCGTTGTTTTCAGTCCGGTGCACTCAGGCTGCCAAACTGTTCAAAACTGAACCTTTTTACCGAGGTTTAACATAGTTTGAAGAGTGGTAATAAATTGAGGAAAATAATGCAAACCCCGGTGTTACAGCTTTAGGAGGGCGGGGCTTCTGAGGTTCGGGGTCTGCACTGTGTTCTTTCTAGCGCAGTTTCGCAGGACACTTTTAAGAGTCCACACAAATCGTCATAAGTAAGGAACTATGCTAACCGTTCAAATAAATCCAATAGAATTTGTAAAAAAAAAAAAAACATTTGTCAAAGAAAATGTATTATTTGCTAATTTGCTAATTATTTGCTAATTATTTGCTAATTATTTGCTAATCCCTAATAATAGGGATCGTTATACAAAAACAATAGGGGTTGACATGATTTCTTTATCACTACCCCTTCCTATGACCCTCATACATACACTACTTTGGACACATACTCATTCAAGGGTTTTTCTTAATTTGTACTGTTTCCTACGTTGTAGAATAACAGTGAAGACATCAACACAATGAAATAACACATATGGAATCATGTAGTAACCAAAAAAAGTGTTAAACAAACCAAAATATATTTGAGATTCTACAAAGTAGCCACCCTTTGCCTTGATGACATCTTTGCACACTCTGGACAGGAAGGTCCAGAGTCCTGTGGCTGGCTCTTTTGTCTCCCTAACAGTAAGTCCGTGTACTTCTCGCTGTCTGAGCAGGATGTCACCATGAGGCCCATGGTGTTTTTAAAACCGCTTCAGAGTTCAATTGCTGTGAAGGGAGAACTGGGGATGGATCAACCACCCTGTAGTTACTCCACTACTTCCGGCGCCGACAGACATGGCTGCCTCGCTTCGCGTTCCTAGGAAACTATGCAGTTTTTTGTTTTTTTACGTGTTATTTCTTACATTAGTACCCCAGGTCATCTTAGGTTTCATTACATACAGTCGAGACGAACTACTGAATATAAGATCAGCGTCAACTCACCATCAGTACGACCAAGAATATGTTTTTCGCGACGCGGATCCTGTGTTCTGCCTTACAAACAGGACAACGGAGCGGATCCCATGCAGCGACCCAAAAAAACGACTCCGAAAAAAAGGGAAACGAGGCGGTCTTCTGGTCAGACTCCGGAGACAGGCACACCGTGCACCACTCCCTACCATTCTTCTTGCCAATGTCCAGTCTCTTGACAACAAGGTTGATGAAATCCGAGCAAGGGTAGCATTCCAGAGGGACATCAGAGACTGTAACGTTCTTTGCTTCACGGAAACGTGGCTCACTGGAGAGACGCTATCCGAGGCGGTGCAGCCAACGGGTTTCTCCACGCATCGCGCAGACAGAAACAAACATCTTTCTGGTAAGAAGAGGGGCAGGGGCGTATGCCTTATGGCTAACGTGTGATGAAAGAAACATACAGGAACTCAAATCCTTCTGTTCACCTGATTTAGAATTCCTCACAATCAAATGTAGACCGCATTATCTACCAAGAGAATTCTCTTCGATTATAATCACAGCCGTATATATCCCCCCCCCCCAAGCAGACACATCGATGGCTCTGAATGAACTTCATTTGACTCTTTGCAAACTGGAAACCATTTATCCGGAGGCTGCATTCATTGTAGCTGGGGATTTTAACAAGGCTAATCTGAAAACAAGACTCCCTAAATTTTATCAGCATATCGATTGCGCAACCAGGGGTGGAAAGACCTTGGATCATTGTTACTCTAACTTCCGCAACGCATATAAGGCCCTGCTCCGCCCCCCTTTCGGAAAAGCTGACCACGACTCCATTTTGTTAATCCCTGCCTACAGACAGAAACTAAAACAAGAGGCTCCCACGCTGAGGTCTGTCCAACGCTGGTCCGACCAAGCTGACTCCACACTCCAAGACTGCTTCCATCACGTGGACTGGGACATGTTTCGTATTGCGTCAGACAACAACATTGACGAATACGCTGATTCGGTGTGCGAGTTCATTAGAACGTGCGTTGAAGATGTCGTTCCCATAGCAACGATTAAAACATTCCCTAACCAGAAACCGTGGATTGATGGCAGCATTCGCGTGAAACTGAAAGTGCGAACCACTGCTTAAATCAGGGCAAGGTGTCTGGTAACATGACCGAATACAAACAGTGCAGCTATTCCCTCCGCAAGGCTATCAAACAAGCTAAGCGTCAGTACAGAGACAAAGTAGAATCTCAATTCAACGGCTCAGACACGAGGCATGTGGTAGGGTCTACAGTCAATCACGGACTACAGGAAGAAATCCAGCCCAGTCACGGACCAGGATGTCCTGCTCCCAGGCAGACTAAATAACTTTTTTGCCCGCTTTGAGGACAATACAGTGCCACTGACACGGCCTGCAACGAAAACATGCGGTCTCTCCTTCACTGCAGCCGAGGTGAGTAAGACATTTAAACGTGTTAACCCTCGCAAGGCTGCAGGCCCAGACGGCATCCCCAGCCGCGCCCTCAGAGCATGCGCAGACCAGCTGGCCGGTGTGTTTACGGACATATTCAATCAATCCCTATACCAGTCTGCTGTTCCCACATGCTTCAAGAGGGCCACCATTGTTCCTGTTCCCAAGAAAGCTAAGGTAACTGAGCTAAACGACTACCGCCCCGTAGCACTCACTTCCGTCATCATGAAGTGCTTTGAGAGACTAGTCAAGGACCATATCACCTCCACCCTACCTGACACCCTAGACCCACTCCAATTTGCTTACCGCCCAAATAGGTCCACAGACGATGCAATCTCAACCACACTGCACACAGCCCTAACCCATCTGGACAAGAGGAATACCTATGTGAGAATGCTGTTCATCGACTACAGCTCGGCATTCAACACCATAGTACCCTCCAAGCTCGTCATCAAGCTCGAGACCCTGGGTCTCGACCCCGCCCTGTGCAACTGGGTACTGGACTTCCTGACGGGCCGCCCCCAGGTGGTGAGGGTAGGCAACAACATCTCCTCCCCGCTGACACACTCCCCGCTGAACACCTCCTCCCATCTCCACCCACGACTGCGTGGCCACGCACGCCTCTAACTCAATCATCAAGTTTGCGGACGACACAACAGTGGTAGGCTTGATTACCAACAACGACGAGACGGCCTACAGGGAGGAGGTGAGGGCCCTCGGAGTGTGGTGTCAGGAAAATAACCTCACACTCAACGTCAACAAAACAAAGGAGATGATTGTGGACTTCAGGAAACAGCAGAGGGAACACCCCCCTATCCACATCGATGGAACAGTAGTGGAGAGGGTAGCAAGTTTTAAGTTCCTCGGCATACACATCACAGACAAACTGAATTGGTCCACTCACACAGACAGCATTGTGAAGAAGGCGCAGCAGCGCCTCTTCAACCTCAGGAGGCTGAAGAAATTTGGCTTGTCACCAAAAGCACTCACAAACTTCTACAGATGCACAATCGAGAGCATCCTGGCGGGCTGTATCACCGCCTGGTACGGCAACTGCTCCGCCCTCAACCGTAAGGCTCTCCAGAGGGTAGTGAGGTCTGCACAACGCATCACCGGGGGCAAACTACCTGCCCTCCAGGACACCTACACCACCCGATGTCACAGGAAGGCCATAAAGATCATCAAGGACATCAACCACCCGAGCCACTGCCTGTTCACCCCGCTATCATCCAGAAGGCGAGGTCAGTACAGGTGCATCAAAGCTGGGACCGAGAGACTGAAAAACAGCTTCTATCTCAAGGCCATCAGACTGTTAAACAGCCACCACTAACATTGAGTGGCTGCTGCCAACACACTGACACTGACTCAACTCCAGCCACTTTAATAATGGGAATTGATGGGAAATGATGTAAATATATCACTAGCCACTTTAAACAATGCTACCTTATATAATGTTACTTACCCTACATTATTCATCTCATATGCATACGTATATATACTGTACTCTATATCATCGACTGTATTCTTATGTAATACATGTATCACTAGCCACTTTAACTATGCCACTTTGTTTACATACTCATCTCATATGTATATACTGTACTCGATACCATCTACTGTATCTTGCCTATGCTGCTCTGTACCATCACTCATTCATATATCCTTATGTACATATTCTTTATCCCCTTACACTGTGTACAAGACAGTAATTTTGGAATTGTTAGTTAGATTACTTGTTATTACTGCATTGTCGGAACTAGAAGCACAAGCATTTCGCTACACTCGCATTAACATCTGCTAACCATGTGTATGTGACAAATAAAATTTGATTTGATTTGACAATAATGACCAAAATGTCAGAGGTGAAAAGAAGAATACAAATATTCCCAAACATGTATCCTGTATACAACAGGGCACTAAAGTAATACTGAAGAAAAAAAACACAGCAAAGTAATACAAGTTTTGTCTGAATTTCAAAGCCTGATGTTTGGGACATATCCAATCCATCACTGAGTTAACTGCCTCCTTATTTTAAAGCATGGTGGAGGCTGCATGGTATGGGTATGCTTGGCATCGGCAAAAACAGACACTTTTAGGATAAAAAGAAACGAGACGGAGCTAAGCACATTACAAAATCCTAGAGGAAAACCTGCTTCAGTCTGCTTTCCACCAGACACTGGGAGATTAATTCACCATTCAGCAGGACAATAACTTACAACACAAGGCTAGCTAGTAACGTTAGCATATCAAACATTAACCTTTAACACTCATGCAAGTATTAAAAGTACAGTTTCAGCATTTTTAAAGTTTCTTGAGATCAAACCAGGCTTCATTAAACTGTAGAAGGTAAATGCAAAATTGCGACTGAAATGTTGATAATTCCCCTGTTTATCAGCTTCTTGCTGCAAGCTTCTTGCTTGGACGGTGGCTCAAAGCAGCCAAGGGGGGAAAACACCCTTTTTAACACTAGAACTGCTAAAGAACTCATATCAAACTTTATTTGTCACATGCGCCGAATACAACAAGTGAACAGTCGTGGCCAAAAGTTTTGAATGACACAAATATAAATTTTCACAAAGTCTGCTGCCTCAGTTTGTATGATGGCAATTTACATATACTCCAGAATGTTATGAAGAGTGATCAGATGAATTGCAATTCATTTCAAAGTCCCTCTTTGCCATGCAAATGAACTGAATCCCCCAAAAACATTTCCACTGCATTTCAGCCCTGCCACCTAATGGTACAGCTGACGACATGTCAGTGATTCTCTTTAACACAGGTGTGAGTGTTGACAAGGACAAGGCTGGAGATCACTCTGTCATGCTGATTTGAGTTCGAATAACAGACTGGAAGCTTCAAAGGAGGGTGGTGTTTGGAATCATTGTTCTTCCTCTGTCAACCATGGTTACCTGTAAGGAAACACGTGCCGTCATCGTTGCTTTGCACAAAAAGGGCTTCACAGGCAAGGATATTGTTGCCAGTAAGATTGCACCTAAATCAACCATTTATCGATCATCATGAACTTCAAGGAGAGCGGTTCAATTGTTGTGAAGAAGGCTTCAGGGCACACAAGAAAGTCCAGCAAGCGCCAGGACCGTCTCCTAAAGTTGATTCAGCTGAGGGATCGGGGCACCACCAGTACAGAGCTTGCTCAGGAATGGCAGCAGGCAGGTGTGAGTGCATCTGCACGCACAGTGAGGCAAAGACTTTGGAAGATGGCCTGGTGTCATGAAGGGCAGCAAAGAAGCCACTTCTCTCCAGGAAAAACATCAGGGACAGACTGATATTCTGCAAAAGGTACAGGGATTGGACTGCTGAGGACTGGGGTAAGGTTATTTTCTCTGATGAATCCCCTTACCTTTTGTTTGCGGCATCCGGAAAAAAGCTTGTCCGGAGAAGGTGAGCGCTACCATCAGTCTTGTGTCATGCCGACAGTAAAGCATCTTGAAACCATTCATGTGTTGGGTTGCTTCTCAGCCAAGGGAGTGGGCTCACTCACAATTGTGTCAAAGAACACAGCCTTGTTAAAAGAATGGTACCAACACATCCTCAGAGAGCAACTTCTCGCAACCATCCAGGAACAGTTTGGTGACGAACAATGCCTTTTCCAGCATGATGGAGCACCTTGCCATAAGGCGAAATTGATAACTAAGTGGCTCGGGGAACAAAACATCAATATTTTGGGTCCATGGCCAGGAAACTCCCCAGACCATAATCCCATTGACAACTTGTGGTCAATCCTGAAGAACCCGGTGGACAAACAAAAACCCACAAATTCTGACAAACTCCAAGCATTGATTATACAAGAATGGGCTGCCATCAGTCAGGATGTGGCCCAGAAGTTAATTTACAGCATGCAAATATTGAGTCTTTGCATCAACTTCATGTAATTGTCAATAAAAGCATTTGACACTTATGAAATGCTTGTAATTATACTTCAGTATTCCATAGTAACACCTGGCAAAAATATCTAAAGACACTGAAGCAGCAAACTTTGGAAATTAATATTTGTGTCATTCTCAAAACTTTTGGCCACGACTGTAGACCTTATCGTGAAATGCTTGCTTACTTAACCAATGGTGCAGTTCAAGAAGAGTTAAGAAAATATTTACCAAATAAACTAAAGTAAAAACTTTTTGACTGCTCATGAATTTATTTTATTACTCTGCCATTTTTAAAGACCTGGAGTTATAACCAGTTTTAGGAGGGAATGTCATTCTTTTAATGGTCCCCCCCCTCTTGCCCCGAGAACAAGCTGGTGACAATGCTACGGGTCAATTATTATCAGCACAAAATGTAATCACAGAGAGCAGCAGGCCCTACATCTCAAGAAATCAACAACCATCGGCAACACACTCACCTGCTTTCATTGTTTATGTGACATGGACATGCTACAGCACAGGGACTGTACTGTGGCTGAGGCACACAGGGAGCAAGGAGACACTGCCTGGGATCTGTCTGATGAGCTGGAAGCATTCATTTCAATCCTGCATGTCCGTGAAGCATTCGGTGGAAAGAGTGTGTACCTAAAATATGGAAGGCTTCTGGTCAGACATGTATGGGATACTTTTCTTTGGAGAAACCATGTCACGGGATGGCTTCAAGAGAGATCATGCGTTGCCTCAGTTTTGATGACATAGAACAGTTGAACAAAGAATTGATTGAACAGTTGAATGTTTTTGTTTTTAAATATAGCCTACAGCGACGACAACTAATAAATGCCATTTAAAAAAAATAAAAATGTAAGTATTCTGTTAACACCATGAGTACAACCAAATTATTATTTTAGCGATAGCATATGAAATGTATTAATTACACTGAGAATGTTGCAGTCAGAATGACTGCTCATTAGCTGGAAAGGGGGTCCCTCGAGGCCCAGCAGTTCTAGTGTTAAAGATGCGGCAACAATTTCAGAATGCAACTCAATAAACAAGTCTCAAATATTATGAAAAATGCCAATACATTTCAGCTGTTTGAAGAACATTGCTCTGCTATTAGTATTTTTACAATATGAATGTTCGGCTTAACGAGACAATTATTTTTGCACTGCGCTGCTTAGAGGGGAGCCACTATCGGGCAAGTGCTGTGTGCGACCTCCGGAGTTAGCGTTTGAGACGTCAGAAATACAGTAATCTCTGAAATTTCTAATTTAGGCATCTGTGTCCAAGAAAGCAAATTTTCTTTCTCTTTCGCCCTCTCTCTACGTCTGTCCCCCTCATTCTCTCTCAGGTTGTTGAACTCTCTGTTTTTGTCACTTTTTTCCCTACTGTCTTTCTCCCGCTCTCTTAAAATAGGAAAAGCACACATCTGAGGTTACTTGTTGCAGGTGCGTGGGAATTCTATGATGATAATTCAATAGAAAAAAAATAACTTGCGAACTGCGCTTGCCGGTGTCAATTATGTTTATTTAGCTTATGTATGCATTAGAGGTCGACCGATTTTAATCGGAATGGCCAATTTCTTTTAATTAGGGCCGATTTCAGGTTTTCATAACAATCGGAAATCTGTATTTTTGGACACCGATTTGGACTATTATTATTGTTCTTTTTTTTTTTTTACACCTTTATTTAACTAGGCAAGTCAGTTAAGAACACATTCTTATTTTCAATGACGGCCTAGGAACGGTGGGTCAACTGCCTTGTTCAGGGGCAGAACGACATATTTTTACCTTGTCAGCTCGGGGATTCAATCTTGCAACCTTACAGTTAACTAGTCCAACGCTCTAACCACCTGCCTCTCATTGCACTCCACAAGGAGCCTGCCTGTTACGCGAATGCAGTAGAAGCCAAGGTAAGTTGCTAGCTAGCATTAAACATATCTTTATAAAAAACAATCAATCAATCAATCATAATCACTAGTTAACTACACATGGTTGATATTAGTAGTTTATCTAGAGTGTCCTGCGTTGCATATAATCGATGCAGTGTGCATTCGCAAAAAAAGGATTGTCATTGCTCCATCGTGTACCTAACCATAAACATCAATACCTTTCTTAAAATCAATACACAAGTAAATATTTTTAAACCTGCATATTTAGTTAATATTGCCTGCTCACATTAATTTATTTTAACAAGGAGAATTGTGTCTCTTCTCTTGCAACAGAGTCAGGGTATATGCAGCAGTTTGGGCTGCCTGGCTCGTTGCGAACTGTGTGAAGACTTTCTTCCTAACAAAGACAGCCAACTTCGCCAAACGGGATGATTTAACAAAAGCGATTTTGCGAAAAAAGCACAATCGTTGCACTGAACCTAACCATAAACATCAATGCCCTTCTTAAAATCAATACACAGAAGTACATATTTTTAAACCTGCATATTTAGCTAAAAGAAATCCAGGTTAGCAGGCAATATTAACCAGGAGAAATTGTCACTTCTCTTGCGTTCATTGCTCGCAGTTAGGGTATATGCAACAGTTTGGGCCGCCTGGCTTGTTGCAAACTAATTTGCCAGAGTTTTACTTAATTGTGACACATTGAAGGTTGTGCAATGTAACAGCAATATTTAGACTTATGGATGCCACCCGTTAGATAAAATACGGAACGGTTCCGTATTTCACTGAAAGAATAAATGTTTTGTTTTCGAAATGATCGTTTCCGGATTCGACCATATTAATGACCTAAGGCTCGTATTTCTGTGTATTATGTTATAATTAAGTCTATGATTTGATAGAGCAGTCTGGCTGAGCGATGGTAGGCAGCAGCAGGCTCGTACGCATTCATTCAAACAGCACTTTCGAGCATTTTGCCTGCAGCTCTTCGCAATGCTTCAAGCATTGCGCTGTTTATGACTTCAAGCCTATCAACTCCCGAGAATAGCCTGGTGTAACCGATGTGAAATGGCTAGCTAGTTAGCGGGGTGCGCGCTAATAGCATTTCAATCGGTGACGTCACTCGCTCTGAGACTTGCTCTGCAAGGGCCGCGGCTTTTGTGGAGCGATGGGTAACGATGCTTCGAGGGTGGCTGTTGTCAATGTGTTCCTGGTTCGAGCCCAGGTAGGGGCGAGGAGAGGGACGGAAGCTATACTGTTACACTGGCAATACTATAGTGCCTATAAGAACATCCAATAGTCAAAGGTATATGAAATACAAATGGTTTAGAGAGAGAGTCCTATAATTCCTATAATAACTACAACTTAAAACTTCTTACCTGGGAATGTTGAAGTCTCATGTTAAAAGGAACCACCAGCTTTCATATGTTCTCATGTTCTGAGCAAGGAACTTAAACGTTAGCTTTTTTACATGGCACATATTGCACTTTTACTTTCTTCTCCAACACTGTTTTTGCATTATTTAAACCAAATTGAAAATGTTTCATTATATATCTGAGGCTAAATTGATTTTGACGTATTATATTAAGTTAATAACAATACTTAATTAACACTTATTTTGTCATTATTACAAATAAATAAAAATTGGCCTATTTAAAAAAATATTAATAATATATATATTTATTAATAATATATATATTTATTAATAATATATATAATAATAATATATATAATTGTTTTTTATTATCGGTATCGTTTTTTTTGGTCCTCCAATTATCGGTATCGACGTTGAAAAATCATAATCGGTCGACCTCTAGTATGCATGGCCTTTTTAGAGCTTTGCTCTCTTTCTCTCGCTCTTTATCTTCTGTCTCCCTCTCATTCTTTTTTAGTTTCTCTCGCTCTCTCTCTGAAGAACAGTTTCTTTGCCTCTTCTGTTTCAATCTCGCGTTCTATTAATGAAGCCTCTCTGTGTCTCTAGTGTGTTCTACAGTCGTCCTTCCTCCCCCAAGAGTGACTCTGAGCTGCTGGTGAAGCCTCAGGAGTCCTCAGGGCCTCAGATGCAGTGGAACTGGGGTGGCTTTCCAAAGGTAGGATATAACAGGGTAGTACAGGTGCCGTAACAGAGCGTACAGGTGTCATAAGTTGATGTAGAAAGTTTGTACTGAAGAAATTCATAACCACACTGCTTTGTTTTCCCTGCTCCCGCTAGATGTGTTTGGCGGAGAGGGGGATGGTGGAGGTGCAGCGCGTCTCCCCTGGCATCCACTGCTCGGACAGCTCCCACTTCCGCACCATCCAGTGGCAGGACTCCTTCGACATGGGCCAGGAGCCCGGTTTCAGCTGTGGCCGAGCGAACAGTAGTGTAACGGTGGTGGTCAGGCCCAAGCCCAGGACCGGACCAGCGGTCCCACACACAGAGACTTCCCCCATAGACCTGGAGAGAACCTCTATGAGAAGCTCCAGCCCATATCACCCCACTGCAGAGCCACTGACTTTAGCATCATTAGCGATGGCTAGCATAGACTCTTCCCAGGCTCCAGGGCATACAAAAACGCAGCCCCAAGTAGAGACCCTGCAGTTAGGGGAGGAGGGAGCCAAGGAGTCTGCATCCAACCTGGAGCTGAAAGAGGCAAGATCCTCCCTGGCTAACATAGTTAGCATTGCTAATGGAGGAAATACTGATAGCCTAGCTAGCGAAGGAAGCATAGGCGATGTTGAATGTGTAGCTAACACAGTTAGCCTAATTGAAAACGACTGCATAGACACACCCATCCCACCCAAAAAGGGTAGCAAAGCTGGCACAACCAGCACAGACAGGCTAGCTAGCAACAGGATAGATACTTTAGCAAACACTGCTAGCTTACCTGACGCTGCTAGCTTAGCCAATGCAGCAGGTCCCAACATTTTCACAGAGTCTCTCGATAGGATAAAACACCCAGACCAGCACAGTGCCTTACCAGAAACCAATGGACAGGGGTTTGCAGAAGGAGTCATCGTAAGTGAGAGCAACAGCGGGATCAAGCCCTGCACTGAGGGAGGGGAGGAGATGGAGATAAAATCTGTTATGCCAGACAGAGCCACAGAGGGCTCCCTGACCAATCAGGCTGCGGAGAGTATTGGAGTGACAGACATGGGAGCCACTGAGGCTCTGGGGGAGGAGCATTCTGGCTCAGCAGTCACAACGGGCAAAGCACAGCACCGAGACAAGAAGAAAGGTGAGAACTCTGGGAGAAACATATCTACCCATACTCAATTCCAAATGAACACCTAGTCTCACTCCCAAACCCTAGGCACTTATCCCTTAGATCTGCAGGGATTTGACGGGTATAATCATTATGTTAATAGATTCAAGAGGATTTGTGTTGTTTTTGACCTGACTTTGAATTGTGTGGTGGTTCTCTGTGCTCAGTCTCTGTGCTGCTGTGCTGTGTGAACACAGGTAAACGCAGTCAGCACCTAGGACCCTCCGACATCTACCTGGACGACCTGTCTAACCTTGACCCAGAGGTGGCAGCTCTCTACTTCCCGCCTAAAGGGTAAAGGGCTCCCTGCTCTGATTTCTTTCTTTCCCCCCTCGCTCAATGTAATCAGTGTTCATACATGATAAGTAGGAGCCCAGATTCCACTATAGATCTACTTAAAGTTAGAACGGACATTGCTCTTAATCCACAGTTTTTCATACCACTTTATAATTTTTTTTTTACATTAAGTTTTGGTGTCTCCCGTGGTTAAATATTAATGGAGGTCAACAGGCAATAGATTTCATAATATGCAGCCCAAAATATGTCACCTTTCCCCCACTCTGACCCAAGTTCCTAGTTGGCATGCCTTCCGCAATCCACACTTACTCAGTGTAAAGGACGACACACATCGATGAACTCTGTGTGGATAATGTAGAAGGATGCATTCCCTAAACTAATCATGAGAAATTGTATCTTATCTTAGGCTTGACTGTCCTCACAAGGCAGGTCACACTGCTAGGGACTCGGCATAAGATATCAGTGTTTTTCAAAGTTCTAAATATCAGAGTAAGAAATTGACGGACTCTATAAAAGCTCCAACCAATTTTATTCACCCCAAAGGGTTGAACAGACAAAGAACATATTCATACAAGCCCTGATATTTAACCCTTTCTCCTACACTGAGCCCCTCCTTACACATCTGAACAGCCAATACACCTCTGTTGCTATCCAGAAGATTAGTGATATATATTCTTCCTCACTTCATCTAACCTGACCGCTGCCCAAATTCCTCACTCCTCCCCAACTCAGGCGGTCATTGTGATTGGTACCAGACTGTTTCTCTTCTCCTCCCATAGGATCCCTGATGGCTAACAATAACATATGCTGACATAATGTAAACGTTATACATGACCCTTTCTCCCTTAGTGAAATAAGTATATTAAGTCAAGAAATCAGAACCTCTCAGTCTTATTGATCCCATTGTTAAATACCAATCGGATCTGTCACTCATTCTATTTACAGTCAATTCCTGGGACAGTTTTCATAAAGTTTCTCAGAGTAGGAGTGCTGATCTATGGTCCATTTGAACTTTTTGATCATAATGAACAAGATCACATGGAAAAACTTGTGTTATGGCTTTACATCCCCTGCTATAATGTGGATAATCAGGGATTCCCCAGGGTAGGTGTTTATTAGGCCCCTTGCTTTTTAAAAATTGTTACTAACGACATGCCACTGACTTTGAGTAAAGCCAGGGTGTCTATGTATGCGCATGACTCAACACTATACACAGCGACTGAAATGACTGCAACACTCAACAAAGAGCTGCAGTTAGTTTCAGAGTGGGTGGCAAGCAATAAGTTAGCCCTAAATATTTCTAAAACTAAAAGCATTGTATTTGGAAAAAACACTCACTAAACCCTAAACCTCAACTAAATCTTGTAATAAATTATGTGGAAATTGAGCAAGTTGAGATGACTAAACTTCTTGGAGTAACCCTAGATTGTTAACCGTCATGGTCAAAACATACTGATGCAGTAGTAACTAAGATGGGGAGAAGTCTGTCTATAATAAAGTGATGCTCTGCCTTCTTAACAACACTATCAACAAGGCAGGTCCTACAAGCCCTAGTTTTGTTGCACCTTGTCTACTGTTAAGTCGTGTGGTCAGGTGCCACAAAAACAGGATTTTGGCTCAGAGCAGGGCAGCACGGTTGGCCCTTGGATGTACACAGAAAGCTAATATTAATAATATACATGTCAATCTCTCCTGGCTGAAAGTGTAGGAGAGATTGACTTCATCACTGCTTGTAGTTATGAGAGGTGTTGAATGCACCGAGCTTGTCTGTCTAAACTACTGGCACACAGCTCGGACACCGACGCATACCCCACAAGACATGCCACAAGAGGTCTCTTCACAGTCCCCAAGTCCAGAACAGACTATTGGGGGCACACAGTACTACATGGAACTCTATTCCACATTAAGTAACTGACACAATCAGTCAAATTAGATTTTAAAAAGACCTTATGGAACAGCAGGGACTGTGAAGCAAGAAACATTGGCACACACACGATAACATACGCACTATACATACACTTATTTAGTACTGTAGATATGTGGTAGGGGCCTGAGGGCACACAGTGTGTTGTGAAACCTGTGAATGTATTGTAATGTTATAAAAATTGTATAAACTGCCTTCATTTAGCTGGACCCCAGATAGAATGCGGATCCATAATAAATACATGAACTAGGGGGACCCCGATCCTTGATCAACACTCCTACTCTGAGAAGCTTTAAGAAAACGGCCCATGATAAATGCAACAGCTTGGAACTAGTATTTTCACCCATTGTAATTATGAAATGGTAGCGTTAGATTCTGAATTATTATTTGGAAGCAGGTTTTGGGGTCACTTCCATTTTTAACTCTGGCAAAGTAAACTCAAAGGCATAGAGGTAGACGATTTTCCCTCTACTCTCCATTTAGTGAGACAGAAGGGAGCTCGCGGCAGGGTGCTGAGCAAGGGTCTGGGTCTGGTAACCAGTCTCCCCAGTCGGTGGGCAGCGGGGCCATGGACAGCGGAACAGAGTACCTGTCAGACTCCACCTCCGACCACATGGATGTCAGCATGTCCCTCTGCGGCCGCACCGGCCACACCAGCCACATCAACAAAGGTGTGTGTGTGTGTGACAGAGTGTGAGAGAGAGGGAGTTATTGGAAGTACTGTATGTATATTTTCCTTCCATGAGACAGCTGTGCATGTCTCATGGAAGGGCACATTTCCTTCACTCTTTGCTGCTCCTAATGATGGTATTTCTGAAGCTTGTGAGTAAACAATGAAGACAGTATTTATTTAATCTAAAAATGACTAAGTATGGGATAATCAATAAGGGGCTATGTGTCCTGTGGAAAATAATGCATGACATGAAAGTGTGTGCCACGAAGCACTATCAGAATTGCATTTTCCACAGAAGGCATTGGGCCCTGAATTGATTATCCCACCTATTGCACAGCTATAATTTAGCACATTTGCTGCTAGAAATGTGTTAATTTGCCGGCAGAAATGTGTTCAACATCCACTGAAGTAGCGAGCAGGTTTACTAGATAGCTACAATAGTTGCCTTTGTAACCAAACAGACTTGCTAGCTTATCTCACCAAAACGTCAGTCCTGCTAGCTTGCTATTATGAAAATTTAATTCAACAATGCCAATAATATATTAATTTTGACTTTTGCTTTCAAAAGAATGAACTTCATAGCGATTGAATATTGCCATGCATTATTTAAGCAATAAGGCCTGAGAACCCGGGGCCTAAGAACAGCCCTTAGCCGGGAGGTATCACACGATAATCCCCGAGTTTGAGGGCCTTATTGCTTAAATTATTACAACATATTTTCATTAAAAACATTTTAACGAGTAGATTCATTTTTACATTCAGAAGTTGCTACCCAAGCGGCCTGACTGTTACTTATTTTCTGTTGTTTTGACAGTTGTTCATTCTATTCATTCGACGTTGCTATGCTAAACAAATCATTGGCATGCAGCTAGCTAGCAGAGGTTCAATGATGATGAGCTACAAGTACTTCAATAAATGATTTAATAAATATCGAAAAGGCCTACATAGGCATCAACTATTACAGTTGGCGAGTCCGAGCTAACCAAGCCAGTTGATGTTAATAGTGATGTTTACATTGATGGCAAACGAGTGGTAGAGCTGTCCATGGTTCGACGTTGCTATTTTTAAACATATCATTGGCATATCAAGTTTGATTTGTCACAAACACATGGTTAGCAGATGTTAATGCGAGTGTAGCAAAATGCTTGTAGCTAGTTAACTTAGAGCCAGGCAGGTAGGTCTGTTTCAAACCAAATAGTAGCATGGGAAAATGTATGTGTAGATGCTTTTTCCCCAAGGGCGATAAAGTTTCTGAATTTTCCTTCTTGGGCTGTGGAATTATGACATTAACACGTCATGGTATTTTGTGGAAGTTGTCCCACGACTCCTGCATATCAACCAATCAGCATCCAGGATTTAAACAATCTGGTTTGTAATGGGAAATAATGCACACTCTCTAGAATGCCCTTCAAGACAAAAATATGAGTATTCATCAATGCCATTGTAGTCATGGGTTGCACCTCTGTCACTCAGTCGTGTCATTGCCATTGTTATCAAGGTTCTACAGACCCTCCAGCCACATTTGATATCAAAAAGTAGAATGAGGGCTAATGACTTTGAATGGGAGCTATGACTGTTTCGCCTAAATTACACTAATGGTTTGGAAATACAATGACATTGCTAAAGTAGGCAAATATTTTGTAGGAAACAGCTTTGCCATCATGTCATCAAGTTTACTTTAGACTGTTGGCAATGTTGTCATTAGCCATCAAAGCTTGTCAAAAAAAAGCTACAAATGCTAACTTTAGCTAGCTAAAGTCTGGTCTCCATCTAACCAAATGTTATACTGCAACTAAATTCTATCTGGGGACAGTGATGCCACAAGGTTTTGCTAGTAATAATTGACCTTTTAGATATGGCATCAGGTTTTCAAGCGATAGTAATGCACTTTAGACCAGATCTTTATCAGCACCTATTGAAAGATGTATTGAATAGAATGTTCAGTTGGCCTTCAGTTCTGAAACAAACGTTCAAAACAATGTTACGAAATGTACAGCCCATGAATAATGTGGTAACCTATGTTATTTTCTTATTTTTACCCATTTGTATTGATGAGACATTCTCTCTCTATTGCCATTTCCCTTTGTTCCAGATAAGTTTATGGAGCAAGTTGTGAACTACCAAGATTTGGTGAGCAACCCTGGACTTATCGAAGATCCAAATCTGGTTATCTGCATCAACTCAAAGTAAGTTCCATATATGGTAATGATATACAATACATCTGATCTTGTGGTTCTGCTGTGGTACTGTATGATTTGTATAGGTCTCTGTCAGTTGACTAATTAGGTGTTTTTGGTGCTCTTTTAGGTACTATAACTGGGCAGTAGCTGCCCCTATGGTCCTGTCAATGCAAGTCTTTCAAAAGAATCTACCAAAGGTATATCACCGATCTCTCACCAGTCTATACCTACTCCTTTGTAATACTTTTGAATGTATGAGTTAGAGGTCGACCGATTAAACGGAAGGCCCTTCATAGCAATCGGTAGCTTATTTTATGAAAAAACAATCAATCTTAACATGGTTGATGATATTACTAGTTTAACTAGCTTGTCCTGTGTTGCATATAATCAATGCAGTGCCTGAAATTGTGTCACTTTTGCTTGCGTTCAGTGTAAGCAGAGTCAGAGTATACAGTGCCTTGCGAAAGTATTCGGCCCCCTTGAACTTTGCGACCTTTTGCCACATTTCAGGCTTCAAACATAAAGATATAAAAGTGTATTTTTTTTGTGACGAATCAACAACAAGTGGGACACAATCATGAAGTTGAACGACATTTATGGGATATTTCAAACTTTTTTAACAAATCAAAAACTGAAAAATTGGGCGTGCAAAATTATTCAGCCCCCTTAAGTTAATACTTTGTAGTGCCACCTTTTGCTGCGATTACAGCTGTAAGTCGCTTGGGGTATGTCTCTATCAGTTTTGCACATCGAGAGACTGACATTTTTTCCCATTCCTCCTTGCAAAACAGCTCGAGCTCAGTGAGGTTGGATGGAGAGCATTTGTGAACAGCAGTTTTCAGTTCTTTCCACAGATTCTCGATTGGATTCAGGTCTGGACTTTGACTTGGCCATTCTAACACCTGGATATGTTTATTTTTGAACCATTCCATTGTAGATTTTGCTTTATGTTTTGGATCATTATCTTGTTGGAAGACAAATCTCCGTCCCAGTCTCAGGTCTTTTGCAGACACCATCAGGTGGCAAACTTTAAACGACACTTTTTATGGATATCTTTAAGAAATGGCTTTCTTCTTGTCACTCTTCCATAAAGGCCAGATTTGTGCAATATACGACTGATTGTTGTCCTATGGACAGAGTCTCCCACCTCAGCTGTAGATCTCTGCAGTTCATCCAGAGTGATCATGGGCCTCTTGGCTGCATCTCTGATCAGTCTTCTCCTTGTATGAGCTGAAAGTTTAGAGGGATGGCCAGGTCTTGGTAGATTTGCAGTGGTCTGATACTCCTTCCATTTCAATATTATCGCTTGCACAGTGCTCCTTGGGATGTTTAAAGCTTGGGAAATCTTTTTGTATCCAAATCCGGCTTTAAACTTCTTCACAACAGTATCTCGGACCTGCCTGGTGCGTTCCTTGTTCTTCATGATGCTCTCTGCGCTTTTAACGGACCTCTGAGACTATCACAGTGCAGGTGCATTTATACGGAGACTTACACACACAGGTGGATTGTATTTATCATCATTAGTCATTTATGTCAACATTGGATCATCCAGAGATCCTCACTGAACTTCTGGAGAGTTTGCTGCACTGAAAGTAAAGGGGCTGAATAATTTTGCACGCCCAATTTTTCAGTTTTTGATTTGTTAAAGTTTGAAATATCCCATAAATGTCGTTCCACTTCATGATTGTGTCCCACTTGTTGTTGATTCTTCACAAAAAAATACAGTTTTATATCTTTATGTTTGAAGCCTGAAATGTGGCAAAAGGTCGCAAAGTTCAAGGGGGCCGAATACTTTCGCAAGGCACTGTATGCAGCAGTTTGGGTCGCCTGACTCGTTGCAAACTGTGTGAAGACCATTTCTTCCTAACAAAGACTGTAATTAATTTGTCAGAATTTTACATAATTATGACATAACATGGAAGGTTCCGTATTTCACTGAAAGTATAAACGTTTTGTTTTCGAAATGATAGTTTACGGATTTGACCATATTAATGACCTGAGGCTCGTAGTTCTGTGTTTGTTATATTGTAAGAAAGTCTATGATTTGATAGAGCAGTCTGACTGAGCGGTGGTAGGCAGCAGCAGGCTCGTAAGCATTCTTTCAAACCACACTTTCCTCTGTTTGCCCGCAGCTTTTCACAATGCTTGAAGCACAGCGCTGTTTATGACTTCAAGCCTATCAACTCCCGAGATTAGGCTGGCAAAACTATAGTGCCAATAAGAACATCCAATCGTCAAAGGTCTATGAAATACAAATGGTATAGAGAGAAATAGTCCTATCATAACTACAACCTAAAACTTCTTAACTGGGAATATTGAAGACTCATGTTAAAAGGAACCACCAGCTTTCATATGTTCTTGTGTTCTGAGCAAGGAACTTAAACATGGCACATATTGCACTTTTACTTTCTTCTCCAACACTTAGTTTTTGCATTATTTAAACCAAATTGAACATTTATTTATTTGAGGCTAAGTTGATTTTGATCTATTATGTTAAGTTATAATAAGTGAATCAGTCGACCTCTAGTATGGGGAGTAGTATGCCAGGGAACACTGCAAGGGTGCGTTCAGTTTGATTCAACTTTTGCGTGACGGTTTGTACTGAATGACACGTTTCCTCAAAACGGTGTGCAGCGTTTTCAACAGCTTTTGAGGTACGTTTGCTCCCGTTTGGTGGGTGTGGCAAGGGGTGGCCCTAAGTTGTGGCACGATCAATATGTGTGTGTGTGACCATTTGAAATAGTCCCGTGTGACTCAGTTGGTAGTGCATGGCTCTTGCAATGCCAGGGTTGAGGGTTCGATTCCCACGGGGGACCAGTACGAAAATGTATGCACTCACTACTGTAAGTCGCTCTGGATAAGAGCGTCTGCTAAATGATTCAAATGTAAAATGTAGTAAACTCCTGCGGCACACCGTACACAAATGTCCTCTAGACCACCATAATTACAACGTTCTTCAATTGGTCCTTCAAAACAGTACTGTTTCCATTGAACAAAATTTTGCACACCGTTCTGTCATACTGAACGCACCCAAGGATAAGGAATGATAATTGGAAGGCAGGGAAAGTGGTGGCAGGTGTAATATATGACCTTTAACCTTGTGCTGTCTGTTTGTCTGTAGAGTGCCATTGACCAGCTGGTGAAGGATAAGATGCCCAAAAAGTCTGGCCGCTGGTGGTTCTCCTGGAGGAGGAAGGACATGGACACTAACCCAAACCAGGTAGCCTATCGCAGTGTTTTTCAATCCAGGCTAGGGCCGTGTTCAGTAGACACGAAACTGAAGAAAACTGTGAGGTACTATCTGAAATTGTTTTCTGTTGCAAAATGTTATGCTACGGTGTGGCCTAATGAACACGACCCAGGACTTCTGGGGACCCCCAGCCGTCGCACATACAGTTTGTCCCAGTCTAGCACCAGCACACAATTAATTTGACATTTTAGTTGGATTGGAATGTCTTCTTATTGAAGGATAATGGGTAAACCGCTGCTTAGCTTTTAATTTATAACAATATTTTTACTACAGCCTGGAGAGAATTCCAAGCAGGATCAAGAGAAGGCACAAGCAGAGACTGAAGAAGCCTCAGCCTCTGTTTCCGGTCACTCAACAACGATACTGTGAGTGATCACAGGCGCACATTGTTCCCCATGCGTAACTCAAATGCACGTTTTGCCTAAAAGAGTTCCATGAAAAATTAGAATTTGGCCTTTTGTGGTTTCTTTTAGCAGAATTGCTTGTCTATTCCATTAGCTATCTACCATATAGTGAGAAATAAGACCGCGTGCTAAAATAGTGTGTGACTGTATGTGTGACTGTCCAGGGCCACTCTCGATGACCTGACAAGCGACGAGGAGGCGGGCCTGGGCCGAGATGGCAGCCTATCATCAGAGACCTCCGAGACCATGACCACCGCCCAGTGTTTCAGCCAGATGTACCGGAAGTCCCTACGCCTCACTTCCGATCAGATAGTACATCACCAGTGACACACACACACGACCACTACCTCATGATCCCGACCATGTGGTAATTTCCCTGCCCCCTCAGTAAGCCATCTTAACCTCGTGATTGTGTTGTGGCCAGGAGCGGTTGAACCTGCGGGAAGGGGCCAACAAGGTTGTGTTCAGCGTGACCACTCAGTACCAGGGCACCTGTCGCTGTGAGGCTGCCATCTACCTGTGGAACTGGGACGACCGCGTTGTCATCTCAGACATCGACGGCACCATCACCAAGTGAGCAGAATGTTTTCTCCAAGTACTACTGAATGCCTTTAGGGGTGGTTTATCACGATCGGAGCACAGTATGATGTGCGTGTGTACCCAAATACATTGGGGTCTGAAATTATTAACACCCATGATAAAGATGAACAGTAATGACTGTATAAAATAAATAATTAACTGAGCTATATTGTATGCTCCAAAATAATTGGGAAATGTATTTTATTCTAATCAATTGCTCAGAGAAAGAGGTTTTGTTTTAACAATTAAAACAAACTGTTCTCAGGCAAGGTAGCGGTCAAAAATATTGAAACTCCTAAAGATTCTGATAAAGTATAAAATGACTCAAGTAAGCTAGTATGACTCAAGTCAGCCAGTAAAATACTTGAGTACATTTTTAAAAGTATCTGGTTTTAAATGCACTCAAGTACAGTGGTGGGGAAATTATTGAATTGTCATGCTTAAAAAGTAAATGCTATACATTAAATTCCTTATATTAAGCAAACCAGATAGCACAATTTAAATGTTTTATTTACGGCGGACAGCTAGGGGCACACTCCAGCACTGACATAACTTAAACGCAGTATTTGTGTTTTAGTGATTCGCCAGATCAGAGGCAGAAGGGATGACGCGTTATATTGATAGGTGTGTGAATTGGACCATATTGATGTCCTGCCTGAGCATTCGAAATGTAACAAGTACTTTTGGGTGTCAGTGAAAATGTATGGGAGTAAAAAGTATATATTTTCTTTTGTAATGTAGTGGAGGAAAAGTACATATACCCCAAAAAAACAACTTGTTGTTTTGCCTCTGTACTCCAGCACATTTGAAATGATACAAAGTGCTCTCTGTCAGCTTTAATTTGAGGGTATTTTCATCCATATCAGGTCAACCGTTTAGAAATTACAGGACTTTCTGTACATAGCCCCCCCATTTTAGGGAACCAAAGTATTTGGGATATCCTTCTCTCATTCCGCACTAGAGACTCCTGTGGCGGGCCGGGTGCAGTGCACGCTGACCAGGTCGCTAGGTGTCTGGTGTTTTCTCCGACACATTGGTGCAGCTGGCTTCCAGGTTGGATGTGCGCTGTGTTAAGAATCAGTGCAGCTTGGTTGGTTTGTGTTTCGGAGGACGCATGGCTTTCGACCTTCGTCTCTCCCGAGCCCGTATGGGAGTTGTAGTGATGAGACTAGATAGTAACTACTAACAATTTGATACCACGAAAAAGGGGGTAAAATTCAAAAAATAAAAAAGAGTCCAAAGTTTAATATTTGGTCCCATTTTCCTAGCACGCAATGAACAGATCAAGCTTGTGACTCTACAAACTTGTTGGATGCATTTCCAGTTTCTTTTGGCTGTGTTTTGGAGTATTTTGTACCCAATAGAAATTAATGGTATTAATGAGTTGTGTCATTTTGGAGTCACTGTTATTGTAAATAAGAATATATGTTTCTAAACACTTCTACATTGTGGATGCTACCATGATTTTGGATAATCCTCAATAAATTGTGAATAATGATGAGTGAGAAAGTTAAAGATCCTACCCCCAAGACATGCTATCTTCCCCTGTTATTGGTAATGGTGGGAGTTAGCATGTCTTGGGGGTAGGATCTTTGATCTTCTAACTTTCTAAATGGTATTTGTCACATGCTTTGTAAACAACAGGTCTAGACTAACAGTGAAATGCTTACCTTCCCGACAATAAAGAATAACTAATACAATTTATTATAATAATAATAATAATAATAATAATAATAATAATAATAATAATAATAATAATAATAGGAAGAAAAAAATTGTAACACGGAATAAATATGCAATGATAGCTTTGCTATACATACATGGGGTACCAAGTCGATGTGCAGGGGTATGACAAAATTGAGGTAGGTATGTACACTACCGTTCAAAAGTTTGGGCTCACTTAGAAATTTCCAGCTACAATTAGTCATTTACAACATTAACAATGTCTACACTGTATTTCTGATCAATTTCATGTTATTTTAATGGACAAAGAAATTTGCTTTTCTTTCAAAAACAAGGACATTTCTAAGTGACCCCAAACTTTTGAACGGTAGTGTACATAGGGGTAAAGTGACTAGGCAACAGGATGGATAAATAGACTGTAGCAGCTGTGTATGTGATGATGAGTTTGTGTGTTATAGTATAAGTACACTACATGACCAAAAGCATGTGGACACCTGCTCCTCGAACATCTCATTCCAAAATCATGGGCATTAATATGGAGTTGGTCCCCCACTTTGCTGTTATAACAGCCTCCACTCTTCTAGGAAGGCTTTCCACTAGATGTTAGAAGTAGAACATTGCTGTGGGGACTTGCTTCCATTCAGCCACAAGCGTTAGTGAGGGCACTGATGTTGGGCAATTATGCCTGGCTCACAGTCGGTGTTCCAATTCATCCCAAAGGTGTTCGGTGGGGTTGAGGGCAGGGCTCTGTGCAGGCCAGTCAAGTTCTTCCACACCAATCTTGACAGACCATTTCTGTATGGACCTCGCTTTGTCATGCTGAAACAGTGAAAGGGCCTTTCTCAAACTGTTGCCACAAAGTTGGAAGCACAATTGTCTAAAATTTGAATTATATGCTCTAGTGTGAAGATTTCCCTTTATTGGAACTAAGAAGCCTAGCCTGGACCATTATTCCTCCTCCACCAAACTTTACGGTTGGCACTATGCATTGGGACAGGTAGCATTCTCCAGATTCGTCCGTCTAACTGCCAGATGGGAACCGTGATTTATCACTCCAAAGAACTCGTTTCCACTGCTCCCGAGTCCAATGGCAGCGAGCTTTACACCACTCCAGACGACGCTTGGCATTGCACATGGTCATCTTAGGCTTGTGTGCGGCTGCTCGGCCATGGAAACCCATTTCATGAAGCTCCCAAATAACAATTATTGTGCTGATGTTGCTTCCAAAGGCAGTTTGGAACTTTATAGTGAGTGTTACAACTGAGGACAGGCGAGTTTTACGTGCTACGCACTTCAGCACTCGGCGGTCCCGTTCTGTGAGCTTGTGTGGCGTACCACTTCGTGGCTGCGCTGTGTTTTCCACTTCACAATAATAACACTTACAGGCAGCTCTAGCAGGGCAGACATTTGACAAACTGACTTGTTGGAAAGGTGGCATCATTATGACGGTGGCATGTTAAAAGTCACTGAGCTCTTCAGTTAGGCCATTCTACTGCCAATGTCTGTTTGTCTATGGAGATTGCATGGCTCTGTGCTCGATTTTTATACACCCGTCAGCAACGGTGTGGCTGAAATAGCCAAATCCACTCATTTTAAGAGGTGTCCACTTTACTTTTGTGTGTATTTATATATCTATATATGAGATAGATATATATCTCCTGAGGGGGAAGAGGTGTTGTCGTGCCCTATTCACGACTGTGCTGGTGAGTTTGGATCATGATAGGTCCTTTAGCTTTGTGGACACCAACGAACTTGAAGCTCTCGACCTGCTCCACTACAGCCCCATTAGTGTGAATAGGGGCGTGTTTGGCCCTCCCTATCCTGTAGTCCACATTAAGCTTCTTTGTCTTGCCCACATTGAGAGAGTGGTTGTTGTCCTGGCACCACACTGCCAGGTCTCTGACCACCACCTCCCTATAGGCCGTCTCATCGTCGTTAGTGATCAGGCCCACCACCGTGTCATTGGTAAACTTGATGATGGTGTTGGACGCAGTTGTGGGTGAACAGGGAGTAGAAGGGCTGCCTCTGGGGGTTGAACAGATCTCGGATGTCGGTAAGGCAGGCGACCTTAAACACCTCAGGCTTTTTCTCCACCACCTCTCTGTGCAGGGCAGAGAAGAAACTGCTGGGGGCCAGCAGCACAGGGCCCTTGGGGAGGACGGTGCCTTTGTCGTTCACCCATTGCAGGTAGCCCTTGGTGATATACACACCCGTTTGGTGCCCCCGCTTTGAAGGTCACTGTAGCGGAAGTTTACTCTTCCCACGCCACCTGGGGGTGGCCCGTCAGGAAGTCCAGGAGGGGACTAAGCACACACCCGTTTGGTGCCCCCGCTTTGAAGGTCACTGTAGCGGAAGTTTACTCTTCCCACGCCACCTGGGGGTGGCCCGTCAGGAAGTCCAGGATCCAGTTGCAGAGGGAGGTGTTTTGTCCCAGGGTCCTTAGCTTAGTCATGAGATTTGAGGGCACTATGGTGGTGAACGCTGAGCTGTAGTCTATGAACAGCATTCTCACATAGGTGTTCCTTTTGGCCAGGTGGGTAAAGGCAGTGTGGCATGCAATAGAGTTTGCATCATCTATTGATCTGTTTGGGCGATTTGCAAATTGGAGTGGGTCCAGGGTTTCTGGGATGATTGTGTTGATGTGAGCCATGACCAGCCTTTCAAAGCATTTCATGGCTACAGATGTGAGTGCTATTGAGCGATAGTCATTTAGACAGGTTACCTTGGCGTTCTTGGGCACAGCAACTATGGTGGTCTGCTTTAAACTTGTAGGTATTACTGACTGGGTCAGAGAGGTTGAAAATATAAGTGAAGACACTTGCCAGCTGGTCATGCTCAGTGTACTAGTCCTGCAGCCTTGTGAATGTTAACCTGTTTAAAGGTCGTACTAGTGGTTAAGAGCGTTGGCCCAGTAATCGCAAGGTTGTTGGTTTGAATCCCCAAGCCGACGAGGTGAAATATCTGTATTCCCTTGAGCAAGGCACTTAACCCTAATTGCTTCTGGATAAGAGCGTCTGCTAAATGACAAAAATATAACGTACATTTTTCACAATTCATTCAGGATGATCCTTAATGATGAGCAATTGGATTAGTATAAAATACTATAATTTTCCACTTTTTTTTTAATACACAATATATTTATTTTATATGGTCATTTTTGCTCATCTTTATCAAGGTGTCAATAATTTCGAACCTCAGTGTATATGTGTGTGTTCAGTGATGTACTTACTCTCTCCTTACTCGTCATAGGTCTGATGCTCTTGGGCATATCCTACCTCAGCTGGGGAAAGACTGGACGCACCAGGGCATCGCCCGACTCTACCACAAAATCCACCAGTAAGTGCCTACACTCACACCAGGGTCATGTTCAGTAGGGCACACTGCAGCAAAACTTTTTGAGACGAAAATGAGCATTTCTTATTGGACATGTCTTCTGTTTGATACATAATGAACATGAAGCAGCTTCATGATCCCCTCCATTTAACTTTTACTGTGCACGCATTGGTGCCGAAACACTTGTATGTGCCCAAAAGGGGTGACATTGTGACACATCCTGGTCTGAATATGCAATGCTGAGCTTCTCATTAGAAGCTGTTGATAACTGACAAGATTATTCTATATTTCTCTCCTGCACTCTCTCTCCCCTTGCTCTTTCTCACTTTCTCTCTCCCTCCTAGGAACGGCTACAAGTTCCTGTACTGTTCGGCGCGGGCCATCGGCATGGCCGATATCACCAAGGGCTACCTGCAGTGGGTGAACGACAAAGGCACCGTCCTCCCCAAGGGCCCTGTGCTGCTGGCCCCCAGCAGTTTCTTCTCTGCCCTGCACAGAGAGGTGGTGGAGAAAAAGCCTGAGGTGTTTAAGGTCGCCTGCCTTACCGACATCCGAGATCTGTTCAACCCCCAGAGGCAGCCCTTCTACGCAGCCTTCGGTAACAGGACCAATGTAAGCCACACACGTACAGTACTAACACAGGCCTTGTCCCGTTCCCCAACTTGCGTCCTCTGAGAAATTAGGGAGTTTTATAGTATTTCAAATTGTGAAAATGTTGTGTGCTTTAAATGCCAGGATGTCATACTCATTTCGGCTTTTTTATCTTGTACGAATTCACTATTAAGGAAGAGAATCATCTTTCCAGACCCACGTGTCTTTGACCACAGCTGGTAATCAGCTGATAGGCAAATAAGGGGATGGGCTGTACCAAAATGAACCAATGGCGGGAAACAACGTGCACGTTAGACCATGCATTGTCAGTATTGGTGAGCCTAGTATGTTGACAGGGCTCGACATTTACCGCTTTTCCGGGACAAGTAAAAAAAAATATATATATACAAAATTCGGACAACTGAAATCTATATTCTGCTTGTCCAACAAGTTTTAAAAAATTACAATATCAAACAATTACTCCGATCAATTGAACACCCTTCTCTCATTCTCTGCAGAGTGCATTGGAGTATAATTATTGTATCGCGCGTGTGCCAGTGCAAGGGGGTTGTTGCTCGAGGAGAGCTAGGGACATTTCAGCAGTAGTTAGCCTATGAAATAATAACACACAACAGACGAACTAGATGGCCAATTCAAAACATATCGTGTAGTCTGGCAAATGTATTTGGGTAGTTGGCTGTTCAGCTATTTGCTTGTGTTAATGTCATTGTTATGTCCTATGCCCTAAAAAAAAGCACTTGTGAATAACCGCAAATGGCACACGCAGCTGAACGGGTGCGTTCATAAAACCAATGCAACATAGCCTACTTCGGTTGTAAAACAGTCTCTCAAGTGCTCAATATCGGGAGTTGAGAAAAACATCTGACAGCGTTGGAAAACATAGATTCCCCTCAATTCGATATTGGCCATGTAATTTTGACAACGTTATAGAATGTTCTTAGAATAGCCTAATTGACAAATGGCTCCCATGCTATCAATAGATCTCCCCTAAAACCTGAATTGAGAGACATCTGTGAAAGGTTTGTCTTAAAGTGGCAGTGTTGTATTTTGAGACAGACTTGAATGCAATTTTTGTCTGATTCTCTGTATGGCAATAATAATAATAAATATTTGTTTTATTTGTTTATTTAGTGGTTCCTTTCAACATACAACACAATTGTCAGTCACTTTTTTTGGCCCATGGTGTTACAGACCATTTTTCTATTTTTGGAAAAGTGACTTGATCTTTCAGACAAGTAAAAACTCAAACTTTTTTTTTTAATGTCAAACCCTGGTTGATATTAGCTGCTTACTGTGTGTCAGTTCGGACACACACACACCTCTGACTCATGTTCTATTTGTTTGACCTGTGTTTCTAAATCCATTCCCTGGGTGATGGATTGAGGTGTTTCTAATATATTTGAGATAAAGTTTGAGTTGAGTGTTGTTATTTCAGGATGCCTATGCCTATAAGAAGGTGGGTGTCCCTGACACCAGGATCTTCACTGTGAACCCCAAAGGAGAGCTCATTCAAGAGAAGACCAAAGGGAACAAGTCATCGTAAGTGTACCACCCAACCGAGAAGAGTGACCGTGGTCAGTCAACTCCTCATAAGTGCACTTTGGATAAGTGCACACTCGACACATGCTGTACAATTTTCCCAGTCCCAATTTAATTACATTCTTTAAAAAAAGATTGCTCATAATAACTGCATGTTCTGGTTTAGAGCATGCTGTGTCATGTCGGTTCCAATTCGCTGAATATAAAGTATCAGTTGACTCATTATAAGTAAAACTGAATCCATAGAGCTGCGATAGCTCCAGCACATTATGCTCTGTGTGTGTGTGTCACAGGTACACACACCTCGGCGAGCTGGTGGAGCACTTCTTCCCTGAGATCTCCAAGGATGGGACTTCATCCTCCTTCCACTGCCCTGAGTACAGCCACTTCTCCTACTGGAGAGAGCCCCTACCACCACTGGACATGTCCTCTCTGGACTAGACATACACTCACACACACACACACACCACTGGACCAGTCCTCTCTGGACTAGACACACACACACAAACACACGCACCACTGGACAAGTCCTCTCTGGACTAGAGACACACACACACACACACACACACACACACCACTGGACAAGTCCTCTCTGGACTAGAGACACCACACACACACACACACACCACTGGATAAGTCGTCTCTGGACTAGACACTAGTGCGCATGCACACACTTTCTTTCCTCCCCTTTGCTCCTTTTCCTTCTCTCTCTCTCTCTGTCGATCCGTTTCTGAATTCATAAATGGCTTTACTAAGTGTTCATTGCCTGGAATATTCTAGATGTGAAAGGTTCTCATTTAATATACTCTATATTCTCCTGTGTCATTAATCTAATGCAATAGAGAAGATAAAGCTAAAGTGTATGGATTTCAAAAAATTACTGGGAGACACACACACACACAAACACACACAGACATGCACAGAGCCAAATTGAGACCAAATATGCATCGATGACTGTTCATTTTACGCAACACTGTATGCTTCATATTGTGGAAAATTGATTGCAAAAAGTCACTGCACTGGCCGTGCCATATTGCCATTATCCAAACGATACTGGAGCAAGGTACATTTGTGCGTCTCAAGAGTTCCAAAAAGAGCTTTGCCATTTTAAAACACAGTTAGCAAACCTGCATACTAGTATACTATACAAATGAAAACATCCACGTACAGACGCAACTGGACAAAAATACCCTTCTGAGTTTTAAGTTTGTTTTATCACTTTTTTGCCTGAACTTTCTACTTAATTTGGTGTATGCATACAATTCCATACTATATATTGTTTTGAAAAACATATTTATTAGCTCATTGTACCATTGAGCGCAAAACCGCTTTTTAGCGTAGAAAAGGTAAGTAAGCTTCAGCTTGATTTGAAAACAAAGCCCCCCCAAAAACAATGCCAAACAACGTGAGTATTTATGCATTGTGTTCTAGTGGGACTGATCTGGAATTGTCCATCTTTCTCTTTGCCTGTACTCGCTGTAGTCCATTGCAGTGACGACTCAGTAGTCTGCTTTAAAGGGATAGTTCACCCAAATTCTTCCCTTTTTTTTCTGTACTTTAAAAGTAGTCCATTGACTATTATGATCGACTGCAGGACACTCTTCCCATGTGATGGTGGAACATTGAATGTCAGCATGACCAAGTAACCGTACTTTGAGTTTTACATTAGATGAGTAAAGGACAAAACCATTTTCTTTTTACAGTGCTAAAATGAGATTAGTGTAAAAACTCTAAAAAAGCAATAGAAGTGTGTGTGCATGTTGACCCCAAAGAGTATATTGTAGCGGAGACAATGTGCTGAGTTGTAGCCTAGCGTGATGAGTAAGCCCATCCGTCTTGAGACCAAAATGACTTGAACTGCTGCTTTTGACTGGAAGCAAGCTTTTTGATCTAGTTTATAGTTGACTTTGCTATGTATTTTGGAGCTCTTGCATCAAGGATTTGGTAGCAGTTGGATACACACAGGCCCCAACCAGAAACGGGACCCAACCAGAAGCAATGCCTAGCCCCTGCCCCCGCAGTGGTCAGGGTGGTGCATCAGGCTTCTTGCACCCTGGAAAAAGTGTTTCAGCTTTACACAAGAGACGAGGGAGTAGCGGCTAGGGGTTGTTTCAGGACAGGTGCAATGGCATAGTAGGTTAGGGGTTGATTCTAAAGTCTGGGTTAAAGCTATAGCCCCTCATTAGCTTTTGTCACGCAGAGGTGCGTTATGGGCGAGATCTTAGCAGAATGTGTGTTGCTACTAGTTAACAGTAGGCTCGGATCACACCACTCTCTTTAAGGTTACTACACTTCATGTTTTCGAGCTGAGCCATATAGATATTTATATATGGTTTCGGTACGGTTTTATACTAGGCCATACGTGAATCGGGTGGTTCAGAATCGGACACATTCCAGGGTTGAGTAAATAGAACCGGTTGGGGAAATGAAATGGTCTGGTTTGACACGGTGCCTTCTTGTTTATATGATTCATAAGCTTTTTATATGTATTGATATTTCTAAATATATTGTTTAATGTCATCCAAAGTAATACCATGGGCTCTGTGTGGAGACTAGAGAAATTGCATTGGACCCGAAAAGCCCTGTCGTTGCTGTAAGTTTTTATCAAATTATCTTAATATAAAGGAAATACTGTAAAACACACCATGTTTCTTTGTCTTATTTTGTCTGACTTGGGTTGGAACATGTGCTTAGCCGTTTTTTAAAAAGTAGCCTACTGCAGCAGAGGTGTCGTGGTGCCTGGAAGTGGGTACTCAACATTTTCTTCTTTTTAAAAAAAATCCTAAGCGTCCCGCCAAGCGAAGAAAACACGCCCTGTGTGAAAAATTCTATGACAAACAGTGCCATGTACTCTCAATGACCTAAAATCATCAATCTTAGTCTTTCATAATCTTGGTCTTTCACAGTCAGGCTAAACCAAATTCTACTATGCAAGTAAGCTAATAGTAGACCTAATATTGAACCATAAATGAGGCAGTCAACAGAGTTGGAAATTAGATTTTTTTTTAATTCTTTTGAGGTCTGGGAAGAATCTAAGAAATGTATATTTGAGTTGTTTATGAAGTTAAATCATTGACAATGATTTGAGTGTACAGAATAGTTTTGTAGTTAACATCATTTGCAAGTGTGTAACTGATTAGTTGTGAATATGAAAGATGAATCTGTAGTTCTAAGCACATTCTCAAACGTGTAAATGACGAGTTGTTTAGTTTATTAGGATCCCCATTAGCTACTGCATATGCAGCAGCTACTCTTCCTGGGGTCCAGATAAAGCCTACAAATACATGTCTATTTACTGCTCTGTACTTTGTCAACAACTCCGTAAGATATATTCAATTAAAAATAAAATGTCATACACCGAGTGTACAAAACATTAGGAATACCTTTACAAGTCATAATTCCATAAAACCTAGCAGTAAAACCCGACTGTGGTTCCAATCGTTTTTTCACGGTTCAGTATGGTATTTTTTTAACTACTTCATATAAGGTCTGTGTTTCGTGCAGGATTACCCTGGTGTGATGTGTTGATAACCTTGCAAATCTCTCTGACAAGGTAACTTTTATCAATATGTTTGCTTGTAATTAGCTAACACAACGTGCCATTGGAACACAGGAGTGATGGTTGCTGATAATGGGCCTCTGAATGCCTATGTAGATATTTCATTACAAATGAGCCGTTCCAGCTACAAAAGTAATTTACAACATTAACCATGTCTACACTCTCTGATCAATTTGATATTTTTAATGGACAAAAAAAAGTGCTTTTCTTTCAAAAACAAGGACATTTCTAAGTGAACCCAAACCTTTGAACGGTAGTGTAGGCTCAGCTAAGTGATGTTGCACGAACAGCGGCACAGAAGTTTGGACAAGCGAGATGCAAGACTACACTCACACACAGTATATGCGCATGTGCATGGTAGATAAAATACCAAAACAGCTGAGCAGTTGAGCCTCGTGTAAAAGCTCTTAGTAGTTGCGGAAATTGACCCACTCAGCTGTTTACTTTCTACATCATATCGCTGAGTCTACCTTCTTCATTAAGCTGTCCCGTTTCTTTTTACGTCAGACAGTCCAGCACACACATACAATTGCTTTCATTTTTGGTCTTAATTCTCATTTCTGGAAAGGCTTAAAATGAATGTTTAAAATCCAGGTCCTGTGACATGATTCATCAAAAGACGGGACCTTTTACATGAGTCACAGAGAGGGCAATACAGACTAACTTTTGGAAGGACCCAGGAGAGGAGGGATGCAATTTTGCTGCCCATCAGGTCATGTGATATCTGGGCATCAGTCCAAATTGTGTTATTACACAACTAGTTCAAGCCACTGTCTGCAAACATGTTTTTTTCTTCCCCCAAACGCTATTATACCCCTTGATTATGGTTTATACCTTAATTTGTATAACTGTGTTATGATATCAAAACTAGAACAACAAGGAACTACTACTGTATAGTTGCATGGGAGACTTCTGAAACACTGTTGTGACTGGACACCACTAATGTTTACAACTGGAAAGCATTAAGATCGTTTCGCTTAGCGGTTACCCTCAAACAACTTGTTTGAAGGTGAAATCACCGTAGGGGGAGAAAAGCTAAAAACTTTAATTTTGAGTTACAGCAGCACACTGACAATATGCGGTGGGAAGGCAAGGGGTTGACTGGGCCAAAATGAATGGTAAAATAAGCAAGTTGTCCTTATTGATATGGTTTAACCAATTCTTTGTTTTTGTCATAAGTCTTGTGTCGACTGAGCTATATTTTTAAAACTGTCTGTCCTTATAGTAGCCCACACATGCATAGTAATTTTACTCCTAATTGTATGGTCTTAAACTCTCATTACTTAAAAGGCTGTGAAAACAATGAACACAATATTGGGATACAAACCAAGGGTGTGTTCATTACACCGATTCTGTTGCAAAAGGTTTATTAAATGGAAGCAAGCGGAACGAAATGGGAAGGGACCTACCTGAATTTGTCCAACAAACAATTGTTTTTCTCTATTTTGGTTCTTAAATGTTTTCTGTATTGGACGCTCCTGGTGCATGTAGGATCTTCTGGGATTTTCCCAGTCACGGAGGACAAAACTTGCAGCAATGCACCTCACTGATGACAACTACTGTTGATGGTGCACAGGGCTAGGCTCCTCTTAGTTTTCACTGTTGATGGTGCACAGGGCTAGGCTCCTCTTAGTTTTCACTAGCAAAGACTGTCCTGCACCCTGATGGTAGGAAGGTGCACTAGTGAAATATTACCATACTAAAACCCATAGTCAAATGGCTTGAAACAGAGCATTTAGACAACTCAGGTTAGTGCTAGAGTTGAGATTTCATGTTAGTCTCACCAATCTTCCCCAAAAATGGTAAATTAACCACTTAAGCTTACACCAATATGACATCATACTTAATATCTTAGGTGAATGGGTCAAAAATCGCTCAATTGTCATTGTATACAGCAAGCTGGCCACTTCAGTAAACTTTGGAAAGAACTTGAATGTGCTCATATTTTTTGCAATATTTGAATATCAACTGACCGTGAGCTGAAAAAGGGTAACTTTACTATCTGAATGCCTTAGTCACACTACATGACAGCTCTTTGGCAGGAGGGCTGCAGGATGGATACAAGAGTGGGAAGGAAGAATGCAACTACAAAACACTGGAGGCATGTCTTGAGAAAAATATTTATTTGACAGTGATAAACAAATTGGTAGTTCTAAAACATCTCGATGAAAGACTGAATGGATGAATCTGTCTTTTAGGATCAAATCTTTATTTCACAATAATAGTACTGAATTCATAGCAGATTACTCACATTTCAAGGATCATAAAATACTTAAATAACACATTCAAAGTATAGTTCTACTACCGAAAACATTCACCACTGTTAACATTCATGTGGTCTATACAATGTACCGTACACTGTTGGGTAATTGTAACCAACATTGGCAGGAAGGTGGAGATTTCTATGTTAAATAGAAATTTCGCAAAAAAAAATGTTTTCCTACATACCTTCACTACATTCAATGGTTCTGCGTGACATTTTTGACAAGTTAATTTAAGTTGAGGGGATGTTCCACTCAGAATACAAAGAGATCACCTGGTTCTAGGGAAAGGTACAGTACTCCGTTTAGGCATGAAGGTAGAACATAAGAGTGACTGTAGCAGATCAGTGGGGTCTGAAGGAGTGGAGTCACAGCTGGTTAGTCCCCTCAGCCTGGAGGAGAACATAGATTGGACATACTGTAACAGCATTAAACATTACAATACACACAAATACAAGCATCATTGGAAATAGCAGTGAAAAGGTGGCCTAATTACACGGAGCAGAAAAAATAAACACGGCATGCAACAACCAAGATTTTACGGAGTTACAGTACATAAGGAAAGTAAGTCAATTTAAATAAATTCATTAGATTCTAATCTATGGATTTCACACGACTGGGAATACAGATATGCATCTGTTTGGTCACAGATGTGTGGATCAGAAAACAAGTCGGTATCTGGTGTGACCACCATTTCCCTCGAGCGCAACATCTCCTTTGCGTAGAGTTGATCCGGCTGTTGATTGTGTCCTGTGGAATGACGTCCCACTCTTCAATGGCTGTGCCAAGTGAGGTTGAATATTTTCCCGGTATTTAAATAAATAAATAAAAATCCATCCCAAGATTAAATCCCTTTTCTCCCGGCTAACCCAATATTTTCCCGTTCAGAAGCATTATTAAGCATACACTGTAAATATGTCTGGCTTTGATTAAAGCTTTGTTTAGCATGAATATTCAAACCTGTTGCTACCTGAGCCTGATTAGCCATATATTATACTGAACAAAAGTACAAACACAAGATGTAAAGCGTTGGTCCCATGTTTCATGAGCTGATATAAAAGATCCAAGAAATTATCCATATGCATAAAAAGCTTATTTCTCTCAAATATATATGTGCGCAAATTTGTTTGCATTCCTATTAGTGAGCATTTGTCCTTTGCCAAGATAATTCATCCTCCTGACAGGTGTGACATATCAAGAAGCTGATTAAACAGCATGATCATTAAACAGGTGCACCTTGTGCTGGCAACAATAAAAGGCCACTAAAATGTGCAGTTTTGTCACACAACACAATGCCACAGATGTCTCAAGTTTTGAAGGACAGTGAAATTGGCATGCTGACAGCAAGAATGTCCACCAGAGCTGTTGCCAGAGAATTGTATGTTTATTTATCTACCATCGTCTCCTCCAATGTCATTTTAGAGAATTTGGTAGTACATCCAACCAGCCTCACAACCGCTGACCACGTGTAACCACGCCAGCCCAGGGCCTCCACGTCCGGTTTCTTCACCTGCGGGATAGTCTGAGATCAGCAGCTGATGAAACTGAGGAGTATTTCGGTCTGCAATAAAGCCCTTTTGTGTGGAAAAAAAGCATATGTTGATTGGCTGGGCCTGGTTCTGCAATGGGTGGGCCCCCAAGTGGATGGTCCTATGCCCTCACAAGCCCACCCATGGCTGCGCCCCTGCCCCAACATGTGAAAATCATAGATTGGGGCCTAATGAATTTATATAAATTGACTGATTTGCTTATATAAACTGTAACTCAGTCAAATATTTTGTTGCATGTTGCGTTTGCATTTTTGTTCAGTAGAAATACATTTTATGAGCTCTACGTTAACATTTAATGAGTCTAAGTCCAAATGATAGTGCCGTTATACAATACATACTGTATTTGATATAGGCTACTGCACATTCAGCGCGACAGAAAAACACAACATAAAAGGCCATGGATGTAGCTAACTATATGCTCTCTTGGGTAAATAAATAAAACTAGCTCCAGTAAGCAAATCTTTTTGAGTGTGAACTGTATTATACGGACTGGAATTACGCACATCGTTCAAATCATGATAAAGGGGAAGATACATGCGATTCTGGTGCAGCACATGCGGCCTGGAAAGTTACATGTATAGGCTAGTGAATTTGATTTACATGTTGAAATATCATAGGGCCTATTTGTATAATTAGTAGGCTGACGCATATACTGTATACCTTTCATAGTATTTCCCCTAATGTTATTAGCCTACCTCTTTCTCTATTGTTGCCTCCTTCCATCCTTGCTTTCAACGGTTTCGTTGTCATTATCTTCATCATTCTATTGACGTCCTTGAATAATGTAGGACTAGAATCAGATGCAGACCGCATTCGCTTCCCTTACGAAGATTGAGCGGTTATGGTTCTGAATAAATAACTGCTATAGCCTACCGTCATGGCGCCCGTTCACTCTTCTTTCAAACTACCCGTGAGTTTTATTGGCTGCTGTATATAACGTTCAGCAAAAAACTGCTTGGGTCCTTCTTGGAATAGTCTATTGGTATAAGAAATGCCCAGCAAGCTATTCTAGTCCAGCTTTTCCTGCATGGTACTCCAAGAGCTAAGGAGCGTTATTTAAGGAGAGGCCAGCAGAGCACAGGTATTGCTCAAGAGACAGAGGCTATAAATTAGAAGCTTATTCTGCATAAACCATCATGAATTATCTAAATATAAGGCTAATACTGCATTGAATGTATTACCTGAAAGAGGTAGGCATAGACATCTATTTAAAGGGCTATATATAAATTTAGAACAGGATCTATTTTGGATGCAATTTGAATTTAGTTGATGGAGAGAGACTGCGAGAGAGTGCTAGCGAATGCACTGATTTAAAGCAACGATATTTGAGTAATAGGCTGTTTTATAACTATGCAGCTGTAATTTAAAAAAAAAAATCTTTATAATTAAAAAACAAGGTGACCCCGAAAACCAGATGGAGATAGGTAAATTAAATGTGCATTCTGTCTTTATATTACTGTAGCATAGGCTATGCTGCAGCGAATGTAGGCCTACCTGTCATAATAAAAAAAAGTTACCATGATGAGACAGATGACAGGTCGACATCAGTGGAAGCTGCTGAGGGGAGAACGGCTCATAATAATGGCTGGAATTGAGTGGAATGGATGGAATGGAGTGAACAGAATGGTATCATACCCATGAAAACCAGGAGGGAGGGGATGTCTTCCGTTTTAAGGGCTCCTAACCAACTGTGCTATTTTGTGTGTTTTTTTTCACATTGTTTGTAACTTATTCTGTACATAATGTTGCTGCTACCCTCTCTTATGACCGAAAAGAGCTTCTGGATATCAGAACAGCGATTGCTCATCTCGAACTGGACGAAGATTTCTTCTTTAATGAGAGCACCAGCTGTTCCGGACGACTGTGTAATCTCATATTTACACATCAAATATAATTTAACAGTTCCATTTCACGCCATGCTGTTCATATTAATAATGTATTATAATTTAACGGTTCTTGCAGTTATTCATCCCGGGTAAAGGGAGTGGTTTTGAGAAGTAAATCCCGGTAAATCTTGGTAACCGGGTTCCCGCCATTCAACCCTAGTGCTAAGTTGCTGGAAATTGGCCGAAACTGGAACATGCTGTCATACACATCAATCCAGAGCATCCCAAACATGCCCAATGAGTGACACGTCTGATGAGAATGCAGCCCTTGGAAGAACTGGGACATTTTCAGCTTCCAGGAATTGTGTACAGACATGGGGCTGTGCATTATCGCTGAAACATGAGGTGATGGCGGCGGATGAATGGCACGACAATGGACCTCAGGATCTCATAACGGTATCTCTGTGCATTCAAATTGCCATTGATAAAATGCAATTGTGTTCGTTGTACATAGCTTATGCCTGCCCATACCATAACACCACCGCCACCATAGGGCATTCTGTTCACAATGTTGATATCAGAAAATCGCTCGCCCACATGACGCCATACACACTGTCTGCCATCTTTCCGGTACAGTTGAAACCAGGATTCATCCGCGAAGATCACACTTCCCCAGCGTGCTAATGGCCACCAAAGGTTAGCATTTACCAACTGATATTGGTTATGACACCAAACTGCCGTCAGGTCAAGACCCTAGTGAGGATGACAAGCACACAGATGAGCTTCCCTGGGACAGTTTCTGACAGTTTGCACAGACATTCTTCGGTTGTGCACACCCACAGTTTCATCAGCTGTTCGGGTGCTTGTCTCTCCTGGACAGCCGGCATGGTTACACGTAGTCTGTGGTTGTGAGGCCGGTTGGATGCACTGCCAAATTCTCCAAAACATCATTGGAAGCGGCTTATGGTAGAAAGAAATGAACATTCAATTCTCTGGCAACAGCTCTGGTGGACATTCCTGCAATCAGCATGCCAATTGCACACTCCCTCAAAACTTGAGACATCTGTGGCATTGTGTTGTGTGACAAAACTTCACATCTTAGAGTGGCCTTTATTGTCCCAAGCACAAGGTGCACCTGTGTAATGATCACACTGTTTAATCAGCTTCTTGATATGCCACACCTGTCAAGTGAACAGATTATCTGGGAATGTTTATTTAAGCTCATGAAACATGGGACCAACACTTTACATTTGTGAGAATGTTTTATGCCTATTTGAGTAGAAAGTGTACTTGTTTGCTTTTGGATTATGTGCTCGCCAGGTAAAAATGAGGTTGTAATCAGAGTATATATTGGAGAGCCTTGGTTGCATGTGGATTGTAATGTCATTCATGTCTGTCCCAATAACCAGATGGAATTCAGTTAATTCTAACAATATGCTGTTCAGAGAATCAAAAAAACATAGGATTTTATGCATTTGGGGCATACACATTGTCTTTCCATTCTGGATACATTTAAGGAAAGTGATTGTGCCTTGTTGGTCTTTGCCTTTACCCGTAGATGGTGATTTAGTGTTTTTTTTATGTATTATTATGATACACCTTTAGTTGTGTTTGGGGGCTGATGGGAAAAAAGCATCCAGTTTGTACAAATGGTTCTGCATTCTATGTGCGTCCTTGTGGAGCAGGTGTGTTTATTGGAGCAATATAGTTTCTTGCTAGGATATCAAGACTGCTGGAACGTTTGATAGGACAATGCAGGGCCTTTCCAGTTCCAAGAGAGAATAGCCAGCGTTTACATTTTTTTCAGAAAGGAATGTTATATTAATGATATAATTCTTCTCTTTAGTGGTGATAAGCCCATTGATGTGTAACAAAAAGCAGAACCCACAGGGAAACTCACCCATTGTTCACTCCCCCCACCCCCCCTTCCTCTTCCTAGCCCTCTCTTCGCAATTATTCATTGTGACCTGTAGGCCAAGTCCTCCCTGGGAGATAAATTAAATAGCCTGCCTTAAACGAAGGGGGACACTCATCAAAACAAAGAAGAAGAGAAAAGCTATTGTGTAGAAGCCCATATGGGACTGGCCATCTCTCCTTAGCAGTAGTAAAAAAAAAAAAAGTTGTAGGGAAATGGCATCCAACTTATATTGCCATATTTTGCCCATGTAGGGATTCAATGTGCTGTAGCCCCACAAGGAAGCAGCCCCAGTCCGTGTCCATTGTTCATTCACTGGAGAGAAAAAACGTTTTTTTGTAATGTTTTTGTTATTGTGGTCTTGACAGAATGATAAAATGAGTATATATATATATATTTTTATATATACCAAAAATGTACTATATTCGTGGAACGACCCAGTTGCATTTCACCCATGGTGATGGACCTCTATATTTAGCCTACTTAGTAATAGAGAATATGACTGTTCTCGATTTTATGACTCAATGTGAACGCCCAGGTAACGTGCAACATATCAGGAAGTAGGCAAATATTTCTTATCGTCATGGACAGGCTGGCACTTGGTAGAAGTAGGCTATGGCTAATTTAAGACAACTATACATTATTTAACCTTCAGGCCTAACAATCTACATGGGATTTATGCGCTGTCATTCAAAATACGTGCTCTGAACATGACAGTTCCTCACCTGCCAATCCAAAAATTCCTACGCATTGCGTGTGAGAAAACACATATTGCATTATAAATTCAGTCATCACTACCAAACAACAGGATTGTAGGTAAGTCAAACTTTTGTTTTGGTTAATTGATGCTGCATAGGCAGGGTTTAGACAGGCAGCCCAATTCTGATCTTTTTTTCCACAAATTGGTCTTTTGACCAATGACATCAGATCTTTTTCAGAGCTGATCTAATTGGTCAAAAGACCAATTAGTGAAAAAAATATCAGAATTGGGCTGCCTGTCTAAACGCCAGAAATAGGTTACCTCTGGTTCATTGGCCATTCCTAAAGGGTAAATTAATGGGGGTTTTGGATAAGTAAGGAGATCTGATGCATTTTGTTCTATGAGATAAAATCAAAGAGTTAACCTTTATGAATTATGAAGCCTTTATGTGCTTGTTTTTATTACATAAATGATCCACAATTCACAAAGTGATGTGAGCTGATGATGATGACCTCATAGAACAAAATGTACAAGATCTTCTAAGCCTGTGTTTACCACAGACCTTATTTCCAGCTTTTATCCAAAAACCCTCCAAAAAAACAATTCATTTCCCCATAGGCTTTGGCCAACGAGAGTTACCCTCCGTTCGTGCCTACAAAAATACGCCATTACTATTCAATCAATCACATGTACTTATAAACCCCTTTTTACAACAGCAGACGTCACAAAGTGCTTATACAGAAACTCAGCCTAAACCCCCAAAGAGTTATGGAGGGTGCAACAAGTCAGCATCTCAGGATTAAAAGTCAGGTGGCTTTTCATAGCCGAGCATTCAGATGTCAAGACAGCTGGAGCGAAAGAGAGCGAGATCACAGGGAGTTTAAACTTAGCTTGGGTGCCAGTCTGTTTCTGCTCTCTTGCCAACTCCTGATGGAATTGTCTCGCCAAACTTTAAGCATGACAAGGAGTGGAATGATAGCTAAACAGTCTGGTACCCAGGCTAATCGTGTTATCCCATTGCAACGCCCCTCATATGCTAAACCCATATTGGACCTTGAGCCTGATAAGGGACAATACATTTTGTGGTGAGGTCATCTGACATGTTGCCAGAGTTTAGCTTAGTCACTCAATCAACAATTAGAATATTGTTTTTAGATTTCCAAAGCATAAACATTGCTGACTTTCTTTATTAATTATGAATAAATATAGACTATACCTCACTCTCAGAAGAACTAGATGACATGCTTTGGGTAAGATTTGTTGCATTTCTAGACTAGTTCAAGTCAAATGAATAGAGTTGACACATGCACTCAATATAATTAGGCCTACTCTACAAGAGGATGTACTAATATATACTGAACAAAAACATAAACGCAACATGCAACAATTTCAAAGATTTTACTGAAGTACAGTTCTTAGAAGGAAATCAGCCAATTGAAAGAAAGAAATTAGGCCCTAATCTATGGATTTCACATGACTGGGCAGGGGCGCAGCCAATCAAAATTTGTTTTTCCCCAGAAAAGGGCTTTATTACTGACAGGAATACTCCTCAGCACCGCTCTCTCTGTTAGATTAACCTGAAATGATTAAAGATGTACTCGGTAGGCTTTCTTTAATAATCCTGAGTAATGTAACAACACACATAAATCAGGTTTTGCCCCTCCAAACACATACTCTGACATGGGATACACTCACACATTGAGGTCTCCTTCTATTGTATTGAAATATTTACTCTGAGTGTACAAAACATTAAGAACACCTTCATAATATTAAGTTGCATCCCAGGATTCACTTGGTCAGTCGATGGCATGGAAAGAGCAGGTGTTCCTAATGTTTTGTGCACTCAGTGTAAAACGTAATTAAAAATAAGAAATAACTACAATTGAAGTCGGAAGTTAACATACACATAGGTTGGAGTCATTAAAACTCGTTTTTCAACCACTCCACACATTTCTTGTTAACAAACTATAGTTTTGGCAAGTCGGTTAGGACATCTACTTTGTGCATGACACAAGACATTTTTCCAACTATTGTTTACAGACAGATTATTTCACTTATAATTCACTGTATCACAATTCCAGTGGGTCAGACGTTTACATACACTAAGTTGACTGTGCCTTGAAACAGCTTGGAAAATTCCAGGAAATTATGTCATGGCTTTAGAAGCCTTTGATAGGCTGATTGACATCATTTGAGTAAATTGGAGGTGTAGCTGTGGATGCATTTCAAGGCCTACCTTAAAACTCAGTGCCTCTTTGCTTGACATCATGGGAAAATCAAAAGAAATTAGCCAAGACCTCAGAAAAAAAAATGTAGACCTCCACAAGTCTGATCCATCCAAGGGAGCAATTTCCAAATGCCTGAAGGTACCACGTTCATCTGTACAAACAATAGTACGCAAGTATAAACACCATGGGACCACGCAGCCGTCATACCGCCCAAGAATGAGACACGTTCTGTCTCCTAGAGATGAACATACTTTGGTGCGAAAAGTGCAAATCAGTCCCAGAACAACAGCAAAGGACCTTGTGAAGATGCTGGAGGAAACAGGTACAAAAGTATCTATATCCACAGTAAAACGAGTCCTACATCAACATAACCTGAAATGCCACTCAGCAAGGAAGAAGCCATAAAAAAAGCCAGACTACGGTTGGTAACTGCACATGGGGACAAAGATCGTGCTTTTTGGAGAAATGTCGTCTCGTCTGATGAAACAAAAATAGAACTGTTTGGCCATAATGACCCTTTTTCCTCCTATGTTTGGAGGGAAAAAGGGGAGGCTTGTAAGCCGAAGAACACCATCCCAACCGTGAAGCACGGGGGTGGCAGCATCATGTTGTTATTGTGCTTTGCTGCAGGAGGGACTGGTGCACTTCACAAAATAGATTGCATCATGAGGGAGGAAAATTACGTGGATATATTGAAGCAACATCAGTCAGGAAGTTAAAGCTTGGTTGCAAATGGGTCTTCCAAATGGACAATAACCCCAAGCATACTTCCAAAGTTGTGGCAAAATGGCTTTACGACAACAAAGTCAAGGTATTGGAGTGGCCATCACAAAGCCCTAACCTCAATCCTATAGAAAATGTGTGGGTAGAACTGAAAAAGCGCCTGTTAGCAAGGAGGCCTACAAACCTGACTCAGTTACACCAGCTGTCAGGAGGAATGGGCCAAAATTCACCCAACTTATTGTGGGAAGCTTGTGGAAGGCTACCCGAAACGTTTGACCCAAGTTAAACTATTTAAAGGCAATATTACCAAATACTAATTGAGTTTATGTAAACTTCTGACCCACTGGGAATGTGATGAAATGTTTTTAATGTGAAATAAATCATTCTCTCTACTATTATTCTGACATTTCACATTCTTAAAATAAAGTGGTGATCATAAATGACCTAAGACAGGGAATTTTTACTTGGATTAATTGTCAGGAATTGTGAAAAACTGAGTTTAAATGTATTTGGCTAAGGTGTATGTAAACTTCCGACTTCAACTGTGTACACTCTTAATTGCTTGCAAAGTTACTTGAATTCATTTGAATTTCTTTTGCGGTTACTCACCTTCCATGAGGTTACTCTCCTTCCATGAGGTTACTCTCCTTCCATGTTTTGTCCTAGTCTTTTCTGTTGTTGTTACAACTCTTTTTTGTTGCTTTTTTATTGTGCATTCTAGAGCCTGCCAACATGTCACTGTGTGAGACTGAAGGACCCTTGCTGCTGGACCTGAGCTGCCCTATCTGTCTGCAACTCCTCTCTGACCCCAAGTCCCTGCCCTGCGGCCATGTCTACTGCTTGGCCTGCCTTGGGAAGTACATGGACACTGACATGGCCAGCCACTTCTGCCCTGAGTGCCAGGTTGAGTTCCAGGTCTCCCAGGCCCTTGGGAATAACTTCAAGATGTGCAGCATCATCGAGAGCTACGAAGCCACCACTGCAGGAAAGGTCAGCTCCGTCACAGATGGAGATGGTGGTGATTGCCACCAAGGGGTAGTGTCACCTGACCAGAGCAATGATGAGACGTCTGAGTGTCTATTAGACATAGAGCAACAGGAGCCACATCATACAGGGAAGGAGGCATCTGAGACAGGCTTGGGAGATACGTCTGCAGTGTCCCCTACTCCTCAGAAGGAAGAACTGCTGGTGGATGTAAGGACCGAGACGGAGACGGCGATGATGGACAAGTCTAAACTACTATTAGCATCTCAGGTAACGGAGCTGACGCTGAGGCTTCAGTTGGCTGAGGACCGACTGAGGGAGGAGGAGGCGAGGGAGGCCGAGGTCAGGACCACCAATGCCCTGTTGAGAAAAAGGGCGGCCAAGCTGCTAGAGCAGATGACGGAGCTGACTCTCAACTATGTTAGTGGGATGACGGAGTTGATCGAGATGGAACTGCGTCCCAGTGAGGAGAGCATGGGCGGACGTGTGTGCCAAGCCTCTGAGCTCAGGGAGAAGTTGAGGGAGGCCCAGCTCCGAGCCAAATCACTCCTGACCGACCAAGACAGTGGGGTGTTCAGTGACGGGCTTCAGGCGGAACAACCGCACATCATGAGGCTGATGGTCCAGAAACCTCTAGAGTTGGACAACAAGTCAAAAGTGAACCCGGGCCGTGCTTGCGCTGAGCTGGAACGGAGGAGTGCGGAGTTAAGGGCAGGAGTCGGGGCGGCTCAGCGCTCTCTGCGCTGCGTCCTCAACCCCTCAGAGGTGACCTTTGACCTAGACACGGCCCACCCCAGCCTGGTCCTGTCAGAGGACCTGAAGACGGTGACCTTCAGCACCAAAAAGCAGCCCTACCCGGCCCTGCCAACAAGGTTCAGTAGCTTCCTCCAGGTTCTGAGCACTCAGAGCTTTTGGGGAGGCGAGCATCGCTGGGAGGTGGAGCTGGACGGATATTCTCTGTGGATAATTGGGGTGTGCTACAGCGAGGCGGTAGCACGCAGCGGGCTAACAAGCGCCCTGGAGAGCAGCCAGGGCTCCTGGTGCCTGATGTGGTTCAACAACCTGCTGAGGGCCTTCGAGCAGAGCCATGACATCCCCCTGAAGAGAACCCTGGCAGTACACAGACTGGAGATCACGTTGAGCTATAACATCAGCCAATGCAGTGGGAAGACTCACGTGTATACCTTTAAGGCGAACCTCAATGAGCCGGTGCATCTGGCCTATAGGATGATGTCAGGCCAACCGAAGGCACACATAAAAGTATGCTCCTGAACTGTCATTGGAACAAAAGAGAACCACATACAAGATTACATTGACTCTTGTTTTTATTAATCCTGTATTCATATCAAACTTTTTTGTTATTTACATGTAATTGTGTTTCAAGTGTTTGTGGGAACAGAGGTGTTTTGGTCTGTGAATGACAGTAAAGAGAAAGAGTTCTGGTTTACATCGAATGACACATGACCCTTTGGTAGCGTAGGCCTCATTGAAATGACCAAATATATTGATTTCCCAACATGATTTACAAATCTCCAACAAATATGCCCTTGTTCTTCAATGAATGTATGTTTTTGTCAATAAAGAAACGGTTTGGGACAATAAATTGATGATACGTCAAACCAATGACTGTATACAGTTGCTAGTAAAAGCCTACACAGTCTTCACATTTTGTTGCCTTAAAATTAAATCTCCGAAGAGAATACATTTCACATTTTTCCTACCGATCTACACAACCAACTCCACATTTCCAAAGTTAAAGAATAATTCTAGAATATTTTCCAAATTAATACGAAAAACAAAGATGTCTTGATTGTGTTTGGACAGATTTTGGAGGGAATAAACCCTCTCACATGGTCCTCTCGCATTGCCTCTTCCTCTCTGATAACATGTGCAGTTTGAGCAACTCCAGGAAGTGACTTTGCAGGCTAGATCAAGTGTTGCCCCTTCTCATTGAGTAACTCAAGTTGAAGGCTGGGGGTACTGCAGGCTGCCATTAGCAACTAAAATAACCTTATAACTTATTCTGTGAGCGATTTTAAAATAATCGGTTCAAGGACATACATCTGGTGTATTAGAAGCAATTCACTTTAATGGGGAATCCTGTTTTCAGCAAACGCAGGTCAAGTTCCCCTGCTCAGATGTTGCATGCATCAACCAATGTGCTACATCATCGACTCATCGACTGACAGATTGTTATAACATATGATGTGGTTATTGAAGCTGATACTTCAAATAACTATCATTACATACCTATCCAGGCGTTGTACAATCTGGCATGGGGCAGCAACGTCTGGGCAGAGGAAAGAATCCAATGCCTGCTGTATGTGGTCGGCCATGAACATTCATGGCTTCAATAAGAGGGGGCGGTAATTCTCCTGTGTCAAACAGATACCGATGGGACCCCTGGCATGGAGTGCTACAATGTATTGAATGCAGTAATAGTTAGGGTTTGTCTTCATATATACAAGATAAATTAATGCCAACCTAAATTGTTTATATGTAATAAGAATTGTAAAGTATTACATATTACTGGTTACATCGATGGGACCACAGTGGAGAAGGTAGAAAGCTTCAAGTTCATCGGCGTACACATCACTGACTAACTGAAATGGTCCACCCACACAGGTAGTGTGGTGAAGAAGGCACAACAGCAACAGCGCCTCTTCAACCTCAGGAGGCTAAAGAAATTTGTCTTAACACCTAAAACCCTTACTTTTACAGATGTACAATCGAGAGCATCTTGTCGGTCTGTATCACCGCCTGGTACGGCAACTGTACCGCCCACAAACGCAAAGCTCTCCAGAGGGTAGTGCGGTCTGCCCAACCCATTACCGGTTGCAAACTTCCTGCCCTCCTGGACACCTACAGCACCCGATGCCATAGGAAGGCCAAAAAGATCATCAAGGACATCAACCACAGAAGCCACTGCCTGTTCACCCTGCGATCATCCAGAAGGCGAGGTCAGTACAGGTGCATCAAACCTGGGACCGAGAGACTGAAAAACAGCTTCTATCTCAAAGCCATCAGACTGCTAAACAGCCATCACTAGCACATCAGAGGTCGCTGCCTATAGACATAGATTAGGAATCACTGGCCACTTTTAGAAATGGATCACTAGACACTTTAATAATGGCTCTGCATCTTGCATTACTCATCTCACATGTATTAACTGTACTCTATACTATTCTACGGTATGTTAGTCACTTTAATTGTGTGTAAATACTGTATTCTATGCTATGCCACTGTATCTTAGCCCAATGCCGCTCTGACATATATGTATATTTTCTTAATCCATTCCTTACTTAGATTTACGTGTTTTTGGGGTATATGTTGTGGAACTGTTAGATATTATTGTTAGATATTACTGCACTGTCGGAGATAGAAGCACAAGCATTTCGCTACACCGCAATAACATCTGCTAAACACGTGTATGTGACCAATACATTTTATTTGATTTTGAATATTAGTTATAACTACTATTAATTGCTATATTTTTAAAATATTTTTTTTAGGGCACTTCGATATAACGTATTTTTCGTAGCAGGTCAGAAGCATTTTCCTAACCTTAATCTCAGTCTCCTTCCTAACATGCTTGGAAAAACTCACATCAATATCTAAATGCAGTGACGTGAGTGGCCGTGTTCGAGATCATCAAAACCGTGATGTATCATGACTGTCTGACCTACAAGTAATTGATGTCGTTATTTATGATGCAAGGTGACTTTCAGATCAGTCAGTCGGCAGTCTCTTTCACTCTCGGCTGCAATGTTGAATTAGCCCAGTGTTTACCCCATCCCTAAACTGTAGCACACGGATATCGTCATACCTCCCTCTGATGCACATGCGCAAAGATTGATATCGAAATTAAAATCCGGTTTGTCAGGTGACTAGCTAGCTTGGATAAATTATTAATTAAACAGTAGACAACAGTATGATAGGTTAGCTAGTTATGTTGCTTGCACCAAAAGTATTGTCCGTGAAAAGTGCTGAAGAATATACAACTTGCCCTTGAATTCGATACTACTGAAACGGTAACCTTAAGACCATTGTTAGCTAGAGCTAGCCCGTAGCTATCTAACATTATGTTTGTTGTCAAGCTGTCGAAACGTTGCAATGCTGGCTTGTTAACTACATCTCCCTGCCAGCCTTGCCCTGGCACGGTGATGTTTGTTTTGATATTCAACATGTGAGCCACTCAGCCGTGGCACTTACATAGCATCGACTATCTATATATTCTATAACGTTATTGCAGCTAGCTGGAAGCTAACGTTAGCTAGCTGGCCTGATTTTGTTGTACACAAGCTGCGTGACACTGTCACGGTTACGTAACGTTAAATTTACCTGACGTGGAAGATGTTTGAACAGACAGATGCCGCGTTCAAAACAACTTGGAACTCACAAAAAAAATACATCGTTTTGAAATGTCATTCATTTCGGAATATCAAGTCGGAAACACGGTAGAACTCTTCTAGAGTTCGAACTTTAACGACCTGAATATAACCGATGTTAATGTTTTGATCTCGGTTGTCTTGAAAGTATCAAGTGCACAGACTAGAGCTAGTACCCCGGTATTTTCTCTTATCTAGCTAACGTTAGCTCATAGTTACCAATGTTGGGAAATAAGCAAACAGCTGTGTACTGAGCTGGAATAACTATTATGTATTGTTTACTTGGTAACATCCACATTACTGAAGTTATAACATTTGCCCCTAGGCCTTGAGTACATTATGCTTGACACCGTGACTGCAGTGGTGAGGTTTGCACAATACAATGGCAGCATATTCCCAACTTATGTGGAGAACACATCAGCAATTCCAACCTGGCAAACAGAGTTTGAGGCCAACATCACCAAGCCTCACAGATGTCTCCAGGTCCTATACGAGGACATTGGCGAGTCGAGGTAAGCCAGATAGGACTGTGTTTGCTGTGCATCTTTTGAACGTCTTGCATTATCTCAATTCTACGTTTTGAAACACTTTGTCATTCACATTCCTGGATCTGTTCAGTTCTGTGTTTAGTGTGGTTATGACGACTGGTGTAGCGTAACAAGAATAACACTACCTCTTTTGAACTAATGGCTATATACAGCAGGTAACAGTGGTTCGGATTGGTCTAAAACGAGGGTTGAGTTTCACGTCTTCATGATTTTTTTGTCAATGTCTCTCGCGTACAACCGTGCAGGCCAGCAGCATACCACCCTGCATCCCACTGCTAGTGTACCTCTGACGCAAAGCAAGGATGATTCTGGTCAGTCCCAGGATGGGAGACCAGATGCTGCTGGAAGAATGTGTTTGAAGGCCAGTAGGAGGCACTCTTTCCTCTGGTCTAAAAAAACAATACCCCACTGCCACAGGGCAGTAATTGGGGACATTGCCCTGTGTAGGGTGCTGTCTTTATGATGGGACGTTAAGTGGGAATCCTGACTCTGTGGTCATTAAAGATCCTGTGGCACTTATTGTAAGAGTAGGGGTGTTAACCCCAGTGTCCTGGCTGAATTACCACTGTGGTCCTCATACCATCAACCCCAGCTTCCAATTGGCTCTTTCATCCCCCTCATTTCCCCTGTAACTATTCCCCAGGTCATTGCTGTAAATGAGAATGTGTTCTGAGTCAACTTACCTGGTAAAATAACATATACAGTGCCTTGCGAAAGTATTCGGCCCCCTTCAACTTTGCGACCTTTTGCCACATTTCAGGCTTCAAACATAAAGATATAAAACTGTATTTTTTTGTGAAGAATCAACAACAAGTGGGACACAATCATCAAGTGGAACGACATTTATTGGATATTTCAAACTTTTTTTAACAAATCAAAAACTGAAAAATTGGGCGTGCAAAATTATTCAGCCCCCTTAAGTTAATACTTTGTAGCGCCACCTTTTGCTGCGATTACAGCTGTAAGTCGCTTGGGGTATGTCTCTATCAGTTTTGCACATTTCCCATTCCTCCTTGCAAAACAGCTCGAGCTCAGTGAGGTTGGATGGAGAGCATTTGTGAACAGCAGTTTTCAGTTCTTTCCACAGATTCTCGATTGGATTCAGGTCTGAACTTTGACTTGGCCATTCTAACACCTGGATATGTTTATTTTTTAACCATTCCATTGTAGATTTTGCTTTATGTTTTGGATCATTGTCTTGTTGGAAGACAAATCTCCGTCCCAGTCTCAGGTCTTTTGCAGACTCCATCAGGTTTTCTTCCAGAATGGTCCTGTATTTGGCTCCATCCATCTTCCCATCAATTTTAACCATCTTCCCTGTCCCTGCTGAAGAAAAGCAGGCCCAAACCATGATGCTGCCACCACCATGTTTGACAGTGGGGATGGTGTGTTCAGCTGTGTTGCTTTTACGCCAAACATAATGTTTTGCATTGTTGCCAAAAAGTTCAATTTTGGTTTCATCTGACCAGAGCACCTTCTTCCACATGTTTGGTATGTCTCCCAGGTGGCTTGTGGCAAACTTTAAACAACACTTTTTATGGATATCTTTAAGAAATGGCTTTCTTCTTGCCACTCTTCCTTAAAGGCCAGATTTGTGCAATATACGACTGATTGTTGTCCTATGGACAGAGTCCATAGATCTCTGCAGAGATCTCTGCAGTTCATCCAGAGTGATCATGGGCCTCTTGGCTGCATCTCTGATCAGTCTTCTCCTTGTATGAGCTGAAAGTTTAGAGGGACGGCCAGGTCTTGGTAGATTTGCAGTGGTCTGATACTCCTTCCATTTCAATATTATCGCTTGCACAGTGCTCCTTGGGATGTTTAAAGCTTGGGAAATCTTTTTGTATCCAAATCCGGCTTTAAACTTCTTCACAACAGTATCTCGGACCTGCCTGGTGTGTTCCTTGTTCTTCATGATGCTCTCTGCGCATTTGACGGACCTCTGAGACTATCACAGTGCAGGTGCATTTATACGGAGACTTGATTACACACAGGTGGATTGTATTTATCATCATTAGTCATTTAGGTCAACATTGGATCATTCAGAGATCCTCACTGAACTTCTGGAGAGAGTTTGCTGCACTGAAAGTAAAGGGGCTGAATAATTTTGCACGCCCAATTTTTCAGTTTTTGATTTGTTAAAAAAGTTTGAAATATCCAATAAATGTCATTCCACTTCATGATTGTGTCCCACTTGTTGTTGATTCTTCACAAAAAAATACAGTTTTATATCTTTGTTTGAAGCCTGAAATGTGGCAAAAGGTCGCAAAGTTCAAGGGGGCCGAATACTTTCGCAAGGCACTGTATATATTTTTAACTCTCCCTCCTAGAGTTCGGTTTTGGGACCTCGTGCTCCTCATTCCCAATGTGGCTTTCTTCATGTTCCTGATGTGGAAACTGCCCTCAGCCAGGGCCAAGATCCGGCTCACCTCCAGCCCCATCTTCATCACCTTCTACATACTGGTAGGCAACCTCTTATATTCAAGCTTTGGGAATAGTACAGCGAGATGTACACGTAGAAAGTTGACTTGTCAGAAATTGAATGCATACATTTCCATAATAACAATCCAGTGAGATCCTGCTTGCCGGCTCTTTTAATGGATGTCTGACCTATGTCCTTCCAGGTGTTTGTGGTGGCAGCGGTGGGAATCACCCGTGCCATAGTGTCCATGACCGTTAGTGCATCCAGTGCTGCCACCATCATTGACAAGGTAAGGCTAAAAGGTTCAGGGCATAATTGGTGACACTCTGAACCACCTACACTTGTAGCATGTTACAGACTTGCTGTAATAATTCATAACAACTCAAGGCTTCTTGCCACAGCCCTTGTAGATGCATAAAGGCTTTGGATTTGTAATGCCACACACAGAAGGAAGTTCTGTAAAAAATGTAAATGTGTGCTCTGAGCGACTTGGGAATCCAGAAAAACATATAAACCCAGGAGACTTAACAAGTTTATCATCTCAAAACATTGATTTCTGCAACTATCAGGACAAACATCTGAGTGCTTCTTTCTTTTCTGAGAGTCATCTTGTAAAACAATTTTTTCCCTTTTCTGGTAGATCAAAAGACTAATTTTCAGCATTCGTAAGCGCTCAAGACTCCTTATGACAGTGTAAATGCATGGAAGCATGTAAATCAAATAATTTACATACAGGTGCTTCTCAGAAAGTGTTACCCTCAACATAGCTGTAGTGGTGAGATAGTGTCAGTCATTGAGCTGTGCTGTATCGATTGAATTTGGAGCCACATACAGCTATAAATGGCTTCTTAATCCACCCTGGAAACCATTGAGATTCACTCTGTCTGCGTCCTAAACGGCACCCTATTCTCTATATGGTGCACTATTTTTGACCAGGATCCATATGGCTCTGGTCAAAATGAGAAAACATTAACAACACCTGCTCTTCCCATGACATATACTGACCAGGTGAAAGCTGCGATCCCTTATTGATGTCACTTGTTAAATCCACTTCAATCAGTGTAAATGAAGGGGAGGAGATGGGTTAAATAAGGATTTTTAAGCCTTGAGACAATTGAGACATGGCTTGTGTATGTGTTCCATTCAGAGGGTGAATGGGCAAGACAAAAAAAATGTAAGTACCCTTGAATGGGGTATGGTAGAAGGTGCCAGGTGCACTGGTTTGTGTCAAGAACTGTAACGCTGCTGGGGTTTTCACGCTCAACAGTCACGTGTGTATCAAGAATGGTCCACCACCCAAAGGACATCCAGCCAACTTGACACAACTGTGGGAAGCATTGGTGTCAACATGGGCCAGCATCCCTGTGGAATGCTTTAACACCTTGTAGAGTCCATGCCCTGATGAATTGAGGCTCTTCTGAAGGCAAAAGGTTGGGGGTGCAGCTTAATATTAGGAAAGGGTTCTTAATGTTTTGTACACTGTGTATAGGGCAGTGGTATTTAAATGGTTTCATTGGGGATCCCCCCCCCCACACCAGAATTTATGGGAACCACATTTTTCACCCAAGATTTCTCATGACTCAACACCAAATCAAATGACACAACCTTAAAATTGGTTAATTTGAGATTTTTACATCCACAAATAACCTTCAATTTATTGCATTTTCATCTCTTATCAAAATGAAAAGTAACCAATGAATACATTTTCCATGAAAACATTTGACATATATGGCCACCCCACTGCAGTTCCCGTCGCGACCTCGACTTTGAATACCGCTGATATAGGTCATGGGGTGACGTTTGGGACGATTCCGATGACTCTCCATTGGGTGGTGAAATTTCACTTGTGTTCTAAAATACATTTGACCGAGACGAATAGGATTTATTCGTGATCTGAATTGTTCAATGGGGTATTTTCCTAACATTGAATTAATACTATATCAGATTTCTTAACCCAATACTTCCGATAATAGGCACCGAGCTCTGTTGACAGAGTGGTGCAGCTTTTCTTGCAGCTTTCTTGAAGATTTGACATGTGGTGGTCGTCTTCAAAGGTGGTTCTGCTGGTAGGGTTGCAAAAAAATCTAAATCAGCTTGATGATCTGAGTTAAAGGTAAAAGACTGAAAATACATTTTAAAAAGCGTATTCATTTTGCGTTAATTTGAAAAAGTACACTAAAATATGAAAATTCTACATTGTCTCAATCTATTTTATCTCTATATTGTTTTGTCTTGCGGATTTGAGAAAAGAGGACTAGTTCAACGGGATAGTAATCCTCAGGTAGCGTTCGTTCTCGCTGACACAATGCTTTGTAGTTTTCCTTATTTTTGACCACTTTTCTCTGGCAAAAACTCCAATAACTTTCGAACGGCTTATGGTAGAGACGTGATTTTTGGACCATTGGCTTTCTTAGTGGATTATCAAGTCAAATGTATTTATATAGCCCTTCGTACATCAGCTGATATCTCAAAGTGCTGTACAGAAACCCAGCCTAAAACCCCAAACAGCAAGCAATGCAGGTGTTAAAGCACGTTGGCAAGGAAAAACTCCAGAGAAAGGCCAAACCTAGAGAGGAACCAGGCTATGAGGGATGGCCAGTCCTCTTCTGGCTGTGCCGGGTGGAGATTATAACAGAACATGGCCAAGATGTTCAAATGTTCATAAATGACCAGCATGGTTAAATAATAATAATCACAGTAGTTGTCGAGGGTGCAGCAAGTCTGCACCTCAGGAGTAAATGTCAGTTTGCTTTTCATAGCCGGTAATAATAATAATAATAATCCAGACAGGAAGATCACATCAGTGACTCAACCCACTCATGTGACGCACCCCTCCTAGGGACGGCATGAAAGAGCACCAGTAAGCCAGTGACTCAGCCCCTGTAATAGGGTTAGAGGCAGAGAATCCCAGTGGATAGAGGGGAACCGGCCAGGCAGAGACAGCAAGGGCGGTTCGTTGCTCCAGAGCCTTTCCGTTCACCTTCCCACTCCTGGGCCAGACTACACTCAATCATAGGACCTACTGAAGAGATGAGTCTTCAGTAAAGACTTAAAGGTTGAGACCGAGTTTGCGTCTCTCACATGGGTAGGCAGACCATTCCATAAAAATGGAGCTCTATAGGAGAAAGCCCTGCCTCCAGCTGTTTGCTTAGAAATTCTAGGGACAGTAAGGAGGCCTGCGTCTTGTGACCGTAGGTATGTGCGGCAGGACCAAATCGGAGAGATGGGTAGGAGCAAGCCCATGTAATGCTTTTGTAGGTTAGCAGTAAAACCTTGAAATCAGCCCTTGCCTTGACAGGAAGCCAGTGTAGGGAGGCTAGCACTGGAGTAATATGATCACATTTTTGGGTTCTAGTCAGGATTCTAGCAGCAGTATTTAGCACTAACTGAAGTTTATTATCTACACAATTAACATTTATTTGACCTATTGGTCATTAACAGTAGGGAGCATGAAGTATTAAGAAATGCTGTGACTTTATTAGTGATAACATGAAGATATTTCTTTTCCCTTCGTGTGCACTGATTTCAACAGACGTGATCCTCAGAAAGTCAGAATTTGGGTAGAGAAAGCTGATCTGAAAGCAGTGCTCCCAGCCTATTAATTAGTACATTTTTGTGTTCTTTCATGTTAATTGTGTATCAGATTGTATCTGTGTTTCTGCTCCACCAGACCCCCAGATAAATGCAGAGATGAAGGAAAGGTGATTAGGAGAGGAGGCTTCTTGAGACTATATTGAGTTGGACTCATTTTTAATGTCTCTCCTTTAGGTGCTGTGGGAGATCACCCGCTTCTTTCTGCTAGCCATTGAGCTCAGTGTGATTATCTTGGGACTGGCTTTTGGTATGTCTTCTCATGACCGCCGCAATACATTTCATTCATAAAACTCTCTTTCAATGTTTCCTTTTTCTGTATTATTATACTAATAATAATATAAATGTTTTTACTGCTCTAGGTTTATTGTTATTATTGCTTGGATAATCTTATCTGCAATTCTTTATGCGGTGCACTTTGCACAGAACACCGGAATAATTATTACTGTGAATTATCCCTATGAATCATTGTAATGTTTGTTTGTGTCAATGAATCCAGTAAGGGATGGGTTGCCAACTGGTGATTTTAACATGAAAATAAAATGTCATACATTTCAACTCCAAAGTTCTTTTACAGTAGCCTGATTCCAGATCTGTGGGTGCTATCATTGTTAACTCCTTGTTTGGAATCACAATGAATGACAAGGAGTTGACACGATAGCACAAACATACTGACATCCAGGCTAACTATACACATGAAATTAAAACCAAAGCTACAAAGTACACGCTGAATACAAAGTATAGTATGTTTTATTGGGACAATATGCGGAAGTACATGGCTAATGTGTATAAGGGCAATATACTAAAAGTGCAACGTAAATGACAATGTGTAATACTGCAAACCTAGAACTACGACATCTCCCTCTGGGCTCGTCTCACTTCTGTTGTAAGACGAACACTTGGAATGACTTAGTCACCAATGATGAGACTATAGTTGCACGCACACACAGTCATATATGCACTGTCTGTATACGTGGTAGTGCATATACAAGTTGTTTATAGTTATGGTATTCTTAGAGGGGGAGGAAATTTGGCTAAGCTTGCTGTGGAGTCAAACAGTATAAAGCTGACAGAGCATCATTATTACTTTACTGCATATTCAAATGTTTTCTTCTTCATTTTCGTAGTATCGTAGTCGACGTAACCCCTTGCGTACATTCTAGAAGTTTTGGGCCACTTTTGCTCTGGGGAATTAAAGAATGCCCACTAATGTGTTTCTTCTGTTGACAGGCCACCTGGAGAGCAAGTCCAGTATAAAGCGTGTGCTGGCAATCACTGCTGTTCTGGCACTGGGTTACTCCATCACACAGGTAAGACTGGACACCACTCGCATGGCAGCCCCACAACTCTCAAACTTACACAAGATCATATAATCCCAAAACTCCGTAATAAGAAGTGTTTACAAATGACAAAACAAAGAAATTACTGGTTAATGGAACCCTGTGTGTTGACCATCTGATGGTTCTTCCTCAGGGCACCCTGGAGATCCTGTACCCTGACAAGCACCTTTCCGCCGAGGATTTCAATATCTACGGCCACGGGGGACGCCACTTCTGGTTGGCCAGCTCCTGTTTCTTCTTCCTGGTGAGCTGCAAATGGTTACAGAGCAAATGAGGGCTGTCAAAGTAATTTTTTAGAATAATGTAATTGTATATAGTTCTACTGTCTGGAATTGATCTTATAACATGAATAGAGAGGGGTTTTCAATCACTTCTGTTTTGAGAATTGTTAGAATTGGATGTCTTTGTGCCACCCGTTTGGTCCTCTAATTTTGCTGTCCTGTTATTTGTAATGCAATAAGGCACCAATTTCACCCATGTGTTTCTGCATGCTAGCACATACCCACATGTCATTGTGCATATGCTAGTTAGCATTGACTCGCAACCCTACCTCTAACTTCCTTCATACTGGACACAGAATCATGAAAATGGTGTTCATCTGACTCTGGGGAAGTAGATGAAGGGCCTCCCGAAGTACCCCTTTTAACACTGGTACTTGCGCTTTCAGGTGTACTCTCTGATTGTCATCCTTCCCAAAACCCCGGTGAGGGAGAGGATATCCCTGCCATGTGAGTTATTGGGACATTTGTTCACCCAGAAAACTATCAACAGATGGCAGAGGGCTTTTTTTCAGGGTCATTTACTAATATACCAACCGTTGAGTTCCACGGTGCTGTTTTTTGTGTTGTTTTTTTTATTTTTATTCTGCCTGATGTTTTATGAGAGTGGAGAGTTGGAGAGTGGTCTTGTGTTAGCAGCAAAGTTGACTCACACCCCTTCTTGGGCCTCCTACCTCCACAGCTAAGAAGAGTTTCTATGTGTATGCTGCTGTCCTGTCCCTGCTCAATCTGGTCCAGGGCCTGGGCAGCGCCCTGCTGTGTGCCGGCATCATAGAGGGGCTCTGGTGAGTGTCTGGACTGTGGAAAACAAGTGATGGACATTCAAGTAACTGTTCAGAGATTCAAGTAAATCATCACACTGTGATCTATGATTTATCCTAATGAAGAAAGAAAATATATATTTCCACACTGAGGTTGGAATAATACTGTCAAAATTATGATAATTCCCTTTTAGTGTAAGAGCTGTTTGAAAAAAATAAAAAATTATCACCAGGCGGTAAATTGGTTAAAAGACAATAAGAGTTCTAAATCTTTCTGCCAATAACAGTGTTTCCAGTCGCCGCCCCCCAATCAGACCACTCCCAGACAGTCCTAGCAACATTCTTGCTTGAGAAATTGATCTTTGCCAAGAAGCAATTTTGTTGTGTCCTTTTGACAATTTTAATTGAAAACAATCTCAGTAAGGTACTATTTATTTATTTAAGCAGGTAAGTTGACTGAGAACACATTCTCATTTACAGCAACGACCTGGGGAATAGTTACAGGGGAGAGGAAGAGGGATGAATGAGCTATTGTTACGCAGAAATAATTTGCTATTCTGATAAGAATGGCTGCATTGCACCATTTTAAAAATGTACTTTTCCCTCAAAGTAGAGCAGCTTGTGTTTTAGTGTCCATGTTCTGATGTCTTCTGTGTAGTCTAACTGAAGCCTCGTGTCATTCTGGTGCTAGGCTATAGAGATCGTTAAGTCGCTGCTGATGCCTGATGATGTTTATCTAGGTCGGTGAGCTCCCTGTTAGTCTGTGGTTTATGTGTGTCTGTGATTTGTTACAGCTGCGTGGACGTCACCACCTTCCTCTACTTCTCTGTGTTCGCCCCGCTCATCTACGTCACCTTCCTCAAAGGCTTCTTCGGGTACGTAGGTCAAAGGCCAAAAACTACGGCTGTCTGAAAATATTACTAAATGTCAAATCCTTGCTTCCTGTCCTTTTTTCCCCCTAAATTCCTCTCAAGGCTCATTGGAGGAAGAGATCCAAGAGGGACCTTGGATCCTGTCCTCCAATGCTCTTTGAGGTTAATTGAGGAAACGAGGACAGGAGACACAGGCAAGGTTCCCCCAATGCATGAGACATGTTTGGTTGCATTTTACTTCTGCCTGATGATACCATCTCTTTTCTGTCTTTTCGGTCTCCTTTTCTTCCTGTCCCTCCTTTTTCTCTCCTTGTCCCTCTTTTTTCCCTCAACTCTCTTCCTCCTCCCTCCCTCTAGCTCAGAGCCCAAGATCCTCTTCTCCTACAAGTGCCAGGTGGACGAGCCGGACGACCAGGCAGACGTCCACCTGCCCCCCACCTCGACATCTGGTCTGGGCCGCAAGGAGCAGCTGGAGCAAGGCTCCTTCTACTCCAGCACTCAGATAGACGGCCTGACTGCCACCGGCATGGCTGCCTACCTGGACGACGTGGCCTCTGGTCCTTTTGGGGCGGGCAGCATCAACAGCATCGACAGCGACCGCTGGAGGGCCATCAACGCCTAAGGAAAAAGATGAAAGGAAAGGAAAGGGGAGGTTAGGGGATGTATGCTAAGCTAGTAGGAGAGTGCTAGTAGGACTGGTTAAGTGGAGAGTAGTGAGAGGAGGGGGGGGGGGTGGAGGCTCTCTCTCTCTCTCTCTGGAGAAACTGTGAGGAGGGCCCTCATTGAGGAAGCTGCTCCCCCATTTCAGCTCCTGTTTGTCCTCCATGTCCTTCATTTTGGCTCTTGCTGCCTGCTCCATTCTGGCTCAAACATTACATTCTTCCCAATACCTGCCTGGGATTTTTCCACAACTTCAGTCAAGTATTATCCCCCCAGTAATTGAGTGCGTGGGCAACAAAGCTAAGAAGCAAATGTTCTTTGTTAAGTGTAAAGGTAATGTCCGTTACATTCCCATCGAAGGGTTACAGCTCAGTGAGGTAAAGTCCACGAACTGTGGCTTTGTGTTAGATTTGTGACTACTTGGTAACCAGGTCGTATTGAATCACCAATTCGCCGTGCCTTGCTCCCTATAGACCAGACCTGTCCTTATCACGCTAGGCCCCTTCTCTAAATTGCGTCATTCGTAATGTTTTATGTTTGAAATCAGTGCTTCTTTTCCCCAGTCTTTGATGTTTGACGTAATGTCATGTACCCTCATTGTATTAATTGAGGACCTCGGGCTTGAGTCTGCAGGAGCTTGGTATGCCTTGTCAAAGACCATTATTAGTGCATCTGGTATCCATGTGATTTGCTGCTGGGGCATAGAGAGAATCAAAATGGATGCTGAGTCGCACCCGTCATCTCTACCTATTTTATGTTATTATTTACTGTCTGTTTTATTTATTTTAGTGACCGCTCGGTTTTATGTCGAAAGGTAGTTCCATCAGCTGATTAATCCTGGTATAAGAAATGTTTCTAATAAGTAAAGCAACATTTACAAACCCACACGTCAAATGAGGGCGAGAGAAGGCAGGAATAGCACTTGTGGTTAGGCTATGTCTTTTTCAGACTTTTTATTTTTATTTCAAGAAATATTCATCCCAAGATGCATTGGATTCGACTGAAAAGAAACGGAGAAAAACAAAGGTCATTTTTTTTTTATGACTCAAATATGAACTAATATTGAAATGTAATTTTCAATATATGAAATTATTGAATTGGCCACCTTAGGTTGCTCATGTGCTCTTTAAAACGTAAGCCCTGATTTCATCACAAAGAAAGAGCAACTTTAAACACTAAATCTGTTTGCTGATAATGCTCAATGCGAACTGGACCAATTTGCATGAAGCACTACTTCCTTGCAGTAATTCTACTTTGTCTGCTGTGAACTTAGTAGCCCCACAACACATGGCTTGCTGTGAAACCAGTTCCATTGTTTATGCCCCCCTTGTGATTTTGTCACTTATATTCATTCCCCCACCTGGAATGGTGTACATTTGGCATGGTAAAACATTGTCTTGAGTGGAGTTCGTCGTGTGACATATGGCATCAGTATGTCATATAGAGACACGTTTATTTTTTCATAAATGTAAGCCACCACAAAGCAAGTGTTTTTGTATTGCCATAGTAGTATATTATGAGTCTTCTGCCTTGCACGTCCCAATACTTGACCTGCATCAACAAAGGAAACCCGGGAAATGTTGTACGGTTGCATTTGAGGGTCAACATTATTGATGAAAAATGGAGTATATTTATAAGGTGTTAGTGGGGTGTGGGTTTCAAATGCAAGTGTTGGCAGGCTACATAAGATAGAATTCAATATTTAATTGAAATGACTTTGAAAAAGAGTAAGGATACTCAGTGCCAGCAAGCTGTGAATAACTTGTAATTGTATTTAATAATGTATCATTGTAGAATATTCAACTCCTATGTTGTGTTGAGGATTCCATGAGACAATTAAACCTGCTTCCTTTTCATTCCTATACATGTATGTCTCCCCTTGGTGGTTTCTTGTGGTACTGCAAATTGAAACGTTTCGTCTAGTCCCAATTTTTGGGGGATGCGTGGCACGCAGTGTTTCATGTGATTTGAATTGGCCAAGACGTGGAATGTATGGCATTACATGTTTTGCCTAGCCATAATATTTATTGTACAAACATAGGCCTACACGACGTTTGGATAACTTGATTTTTGGGTTGACAGGGGATGACTACAGAACTACAATTCCCAGCCACTTATGGTCGCCTATGATACAAGATAAACTGTAATTGGAGTCCGATTTATGTTCTCCACCTATACGCGTTGAGATTACTGGCCGTCCTGGAAAGTGACCTTTTCTTGTGAGTATTTTGTCCGCGACGCGCTGTGGCGGCTACGGTTGCTTTCACATTATTGTAGACTTGTAAAGTATCCTAGTGTAGGGCAGTGTTTTTTTAAATACAGGTTAATACAAGCCGACCATTGACCATGGGAGGCAGTGAAAGTACGAGGAGAAAAGTGTCATTCGGCCTGGATGAAGAAGAGAAGGTCACAGTCATTCACGGAGTTAAGGCAAGTAACGTTAAGCGACTGATTAGAAAACGGCGACTTTCATTGCCAAGTAAAAAATAATTTGACATGGCGACAGAGAAATGAAATGCAACATAGCTCTAATGGGCTATATTTAGTGTGTCCGTGACTTTTGGTTGCATTACCGTATCTCTAGTAAATATATCCGGCAGTATAGAACGGAAATAGTTGTGTATTTTAAAGCAAATGCAAGTAACAGACCCGCATTCTAATGTAAATGTCATGTATTCCCGTGTCCTCAAGTGAATTCGATCACGGTTCCCCCCCAGTCCGCTATGCGTCGTTGTCTGGACTTGACGGTACACTGTAGCGGTTCTTTGTAGGCTACAGAGAATATTTAACCGTACTGGACTCGTTCTAGGCTGCTACAATAATATCATTAGACCACATATTTTTGACCAACACAATTTATAACGCAAATATTTTAGGTTATGGCTTATAATAATGCAGGTCTAGCTTTGAGCAAATAGATTTATTCCCATATCACCTGCAGATGGACGGTTAATGTAGGCCGATGGGAGACTCGCAATATGTCAATGTTATCATTAATTTGTAAAGGAAGTCATTGGCGAATTGTTTGAAGTTGCCCTACATAAAGTTATGAAAAACACATTTGATTTGGTCTAGGGCAGCAAGTTAGTGTCAAAGTGGGATTGACAGTATCTTCTTACATTTATATAATACGTGTGCCCAAATCAACTTGTTTCAAAGAATTGGGTCACACTTATGGTGCTCTTATTACTGAGTAATATCTCTAATACAGTCGTAATTCATAGGGTTTTGGCTACTCATTGCTATACATTAGGGTAAGGGTTAGTCTACTTCTGTAAGTGCAGTCTAACAATGCTGTTACTATAGTTATTGGCCTATATACTATTCAGGAGTAATTACAATCCAATACATACACTGGAAAGTGTTAAACCTTGAAATAATAATTAGCCTATTAGTGTATATTACTTGACACTTAGGTCTTTGTGCAAGCACCCATTGCTTTGAATGTCCGTCTGACCAGTTTTGCACAATGTAACCTATTTATTACGCAATACACAGCTCTCAGGGGAGCTGATGCAGCGGATGCGAGATTCGCAGGGAACGGACGGAGTCAATCCACCGCCACCCCAGCCTGGCAGCCACAAACCTGCACCAGGTATGGAAGAGCGCGACGACCTAAGTGCTCAACTCAACTGTGACTTTGGAGATAAAGTAGGCCTTTTGGTCCCAGGGACATAAATGTTTAACATTTTTGGAGATTTTTTTAATCATGGACTACAGTAATAGTTGTGTTGTGATGTTAGCCGACCGTCTTATGGAAGTGATTACCGTGGAATTGGGAAATGGATATGATGGATTGTTATAAAGACCATTCTTAAATGGCTGGATGTAATTGCAGGTCCAAGACCTGGCCCCACTGCTGCCGAGGCACAGGAGGAGCTGCGGAGGAAGTGAGTTCAACTGCCACTATTATACACTTTACACCTGAGGACCAACTCCATTCCTTGGTGTGCAGGATTTTCTTCCAGTCTAGTAGCACACCTGATTGCAACAGTGTATGTTGCTCAAACCTTTGCATGAATCATGTCTTGACTGACATCACTACGACTGTTGCGTGTGTAGTCTTATCTGAAGTTAGGATTTGACACCTTAGTGCAGTGTCACTCAATCCATTCCTGGAGGACCAGTCTTGTGGCACCCCCGGGGATTTACTAATCAAATTTACTCTGTGATATCCTTAGGTTGATCGTAATACCTTTTTTCATGCGATATAATGTATGGAACTAGACACTAGCCAGACATGTCATTCTGAGAATGAATTTGTAGACTAAGGGAGCTATCGACACCTCATGTTGCTCTTATTTACCGCTAGCATGGTGGCAGTAGGCCATGTCAACAGCATGGCTCACTATGTGGTTGGAATGCTAACGGCTCATGTCTGTGTCATGCTAAATGCTAGGCTAACTAGCGTCTCAGTGTAGTTTGACTTCTCATGAGCCACCTTTGTGACGGCATGGGCCTGTTGCCAAGGCCTAGATGAAACTGCAGTCCATGTGTTTTCCTATAGCAAGGGTGGCCAACCACGGGTGGCTGATTAGGTATGCAGGTTTTTGCTCCAGCCCTACTCTATCCTGCCTGATTCAGCTAATCAAGGTCCCGATGAGCAGCCGATTAGTTGCCAGGTGTATTGGAGCTGGGCTGGAGCAAAAGCCTGCATACACAGTATCTCCCCACGCAGAGGGTTGGCCACCCCTACATTACAGGTTGAGTTTGTCTCATGTTCATCGTATGTGTGTAGGTTTGAGAGGGAGCAGGCCCAAGTGCAGGAGCAACTGTTTCGACTGGCCCAGAGGGAAAAAGAAGCAGCAGCAGCCACAGCGGGGAGGAAAGGAGAGACTCACGACGGCCTGAACCCTGCCGTGCTCCGAGAGAAGGGCAAGACCCACGAGGAGCTGATGAAGGCCAAACAACTGGTGAGTCAGTGGGCTCCTCTCTGCTGCCCTCTAGGGCCCAATCCCAAATGGACTTCTATGCACTTGTCGAGGTCTAAGAGGATTTGATTGGTATAAGCAAAATGGTAATAGCTCCACCTTGCCCTTTTGATAGGCTAGGTGGACATTTCATAATATTATACAAATCAATTCCTCTTAGATCTCCACAAGTGCATATAGTGTATGGTAGAGGTCTTCACGGATCCACCTGTACCCGAATATCCGAGACTCGATCCGGGACCCGAGCGAGTCCGCATTCAGAATTCCAAATAATATCACGTGTCTCGTGTACGTGTAATTTTAACTGATTTGTCCGGAATGGCCCGTACGCTACTGCTGCAGGGGAGAGAGAGAGAGAGAGACATGGTATAATTTATGCTGCTGCTCTTGCTTTTCACGAGAGTGGCGCTTGTATCTTGTTGACCAATCGTGACTCATCAAAGCAGTCATATAGCCTCGCTCCGTGTGTGGCAGAAGTTAGGAGCTATCTAATCAATGGAAGATGGAATTAAAATGACATAATTAAAAGTTAAAGGAGAAGGACAGGCTACAACAACCAAGAGCCAGCAAGTAGCCAGGCTGCTACTTAATATTCTTAGTGGAGTTGTTCTTATTTGTAATTGTAGGTTTAGAAAGCACTGCAGCCTCAGCTAGCCTAGCTATCTAATGTTAGCTAACTTAATTAACTAGCTTCTCCCGGTTTGAGGCAGTCGAGACAGGTCCTACGTCATCATATTTGATGATAAATAACCTAGCAATGGCAGCTATTAGTCTACGAGAGCGCGAGCCGGCTTGGTTGGTTGCCGTCTCTCGTTCCCTCCAGCCTGCTAGAGCGGCACCTCTCTCCCTCTTGTGCTTTATTAGCTCCTGTTAATAAAGTAGCTTATAAAATAACTTTTCTGCTGCTTCCCTCAATCATATCTAATCAGACCGGGTCTAGATCCGTCCGGGTCTCTATGGAACGGGTCTAGTTGTCCTCGGGTCCGTTGAGAATGGGTCTCTATATTTATGTATATCGGGTCTGGGTGGGAAAGCCCCAGGTCCATTTTGGAACAGGTCCAACTTTTTGGACTCGTGAAGACCTCTACGGTCGTGCACGTGTCAAACTCATTCCATGGAGGGGCCGAGTTTCTGCGGGCTTTCGCTCCTCCCTTGTACTTGATTGACGAAGTAAGTTCACTAATTAGTAAGGAACTCCCCTCACCTGGTTGTCTAGGTCTTAATTGAAAGAAAATGGAGAGAAAAAACTCCATGAAATGAGTTTGACACCCCTGGTGTAGGACTTCGGGGCCTATTTGGTATTGAACTAAAGCTCATCCCTAACTCAGTTCCACATAGTTAGCACTCTGTTATCATAGAAACTAATGACATTAGTATGTCCTAATAATATGTGTGAGTACCATAGTAATATCGGAGTTAGTGCCCTTTGCTGTACTAGAAATGCTATAATGGTGTCTAATACCTGAGTATGTCACCTTAATGTCAAGGGAAATTGCACAAATACATCATGACTATTGAGTATTAGCACAGCGAGGTCGAAAGAGCCAATATTAGGCTGGTATTTGATTAGCAATTAGCCCTCTGATATAAGAATTTTCTGTTAGTGTACAGTGCCCTCTGCTGGTTAGAAAATGAAACGGCGTGGCCTATGTGAACTACTGTACCTTGACCACAATAGACTCCAATGAAATGTTATTCGTCAAATGCTTTGTAAACAACAGGTCTAGACTTACAGTGAAGTGCTTACTTACGGCCCTTCCCAACAATGTAGAGAGAAAGAAAATTGAGAAAAAAGAAAATGAATTACACGTAATAATACATGCACAAGGAGTAACGATAACTTTGCTATATACACAGAGTTCCAGTACCGAGTCAATGTGCAACAGGATAGATAATAAACAATAGCAAAAAAGTTTGTGCAAAAAGTCTGGGTAGCTATTTTGTTAACTAACTCTTTAGAAGTCTTATTGGTTTGGGGGTAGAAGCTGTCCTGTTGTTTCCAGACTTCGTTACCATTTTCTGGTGGTAGCAGAAATAACAGTCTATGGCAGGTGGCTGGAGTCTTTTGACAATTTTTAGGGCCTTCCTCTGGTCTTGTATAGCAGGGAGCTCAGCCCTAGTGATGTACCGGCCCATACGCACTAACCTCTGTAGTGCCTTGTGGTCGGATGCCAAGCAGTTGCCATACCAAGCAGTTGCCATACCAAGCAGTTGCCATACCAAGCGGCGATACAGCCAGTCAAGATGCTCTCGATGGTGCAACTGTATAACTTTTTGAGGATCTGATGGCCAAATCCTTTCAGCCTCCTGAGGGAAAAGGGGCATTGTCATGCCCTCTTCAGGACTGTGTTGGTGTGTGTGGACCATCATAGATCGTTAGTGATGTGGAACCCGAGGAACTTGAACATAGTAGGTATTACAGACTGGTTCAGGGAGAGGTTGAAAAGACACTTGCCAGCTGGTCCATCTGGCCCTGCGGCCTTGTGAATGCAAACCTGTTTAAAGGTCTTACTCACATCGGCTATGGAGAGCGTGATCCCACAGTTGTCCGGAACAGCTGCTCTCATGCATGGTTCAGTGTTGCTTGCCTCAAAGTGAGCGTCGAAGTCATTTAGCTCGTCTGGTAAACTAGTCCTACTTAGTTGACATTAATTTCCCACCCCCAACTAAGCATATTTCTGATAAAACACTATTGTATGAAGGTGAAGGAAATTGATATTTGTGCGTGCCTGCGTACAAGCACATGCACAAACGCATGTGGGTTTGATTGCTCAGTCAAGTCTTAAGAAGCAGCTAAATGCAGCGTACACTACAGTTCTCGAGTGCACCGACTCACTCTGGTCGTCTGTTTTTACTCCCCACTCTCCCAGTTGATTTGTTTACTTGTGTTTTTTTTTTTTTTTTTTTACGGAGTTGGCTTTAATGAATATTGAATATTTATCTGGTTGGGTTTTCATTACTTTGGCCACCAAGCTTAATGATGTTCCATTGGAATGAGTCACCTGAGTCTCCGTGATTGCCTTTGTTTTTTGTCATTTTTTTTGTTTGTTTTAGTGACAAATTGGTAGCGTTGGTCCGTGTGCGTTTGGAGAGGATAAACAACCTTTGCATTGTTTTTCAACCACAGACGTGATAGAATAGAAAATCACTTCTAGTTTCTTTTGACCATGGGGCTTTTTGACAGGTGTGAACCCGCTGTCAGACCGATCACAACTGCAATATTTCGGTGTGTGTGTGAGTCTGTCTGTGCACGCCTAGTTTGATACACCAGGTGTTGTTTTAGCCACGGCTGTGTTCAGAGTTTGATCAGTAGTGAGAGAGATCATGCCCTGGAGATAGTAGTGTTGACATAACTGCTATTCCTCCTCCTGTTTTGCTGTCCCTCTCTTTCTCTCCTCTCTCGTTGTCTCTGTATTCTCACATGCCTGCTTCCTCTCAGATACAGACCAACACACACACACATAGGACTAAATGGGTAATGGGGAGTGATTTTTGACAGCGTGCCTCTTGCTCCGTGGAGTATTTCTGAACAGTGTCTACGTCCGATCCTTCTGACCTTTTCCTCACCTATCGCAACTGCACTGTGTTAACGACTTGTTTGTTTGAATTGTGTGTGAAGTTGGAGTGTGTGTGTGAGAGGGAGTGTGTGTGTGTGTGTGTGAGAAAGAGATCTATATTCCATATCTGTTTTACTATATGCCTCTGCTCATTGCTCTCTTGCCGCAAGTTGCTCTCCATCCAGGGGCGCAGCTTGACCCTGTATGTGGGATGTGTGCTTTCTGCGGGGAGGTTGAGAACAGAGCAGAATACATATTTCCACTGTTCGCTCTAACATATGGACAATAAAGTTGTATATCGTGTTTTGTATCTCAAAGTTTCACTCTCATCTGATCGCCTTAGTGTGTGATTCTACACTAGCAGCATCCTCCTATATTCAAATGCAGGTCTCCTCTCATTGTAACTATACTAACGTCTGCAGTGCACTTCGGAGAGGGCGAGAAAGGAAGAGACTGAGGGGGAAGAGGAGGCGTAGCAGGGTCTCCTCTCATTTGAACTATATACTAAGCTCAGGAGTGCACTTTCAGAATAGACGACAAAGCACATTAGCATAAGACTTGTTTCCTCCACCGCTCTTTTCTTTCATTAGCACCTGCTTTCGTTCCTATCACCCCTCTCTGCAAATATACTCTTCTTCTTTTGCAGACACCACACACACACACACACACACACACACACACACACACATCCCAGAATGGGGGAATACATTCTGAGCTCACACATACAGGAATATCCATCTGCATCAAAGACATGTTGATTGAATTTGGAATCATGAAGTGTTTGAAAAGCTAGCTGGTGCTGACAGGTTTTCTAGAAGTGTGTTATAGGTGTCTGTATGTTTTTCTCTGTGTGTGTGTGTGTGTGTGTGTGTGTTTTTGGAGGTGCAAGTCACACCATTCCTGTACACAACCATCCAGAATCCATATGAAAGTATTCACTACCGTTCAAAAGTTTTGGGGTCACTTAGAAATGTCCTTGTTTTTGAAAGAAAAGCAACTTTCTTGCCCTAAATAACATAAGATCAGAAATACAGCGTAGACATTGTTAATGTTGTAAATTACTATTGTAGCTGGAAAAGGCAGATTTATTTTTTATGGAATATTTACATAGGCGTACAGAGGCCCATTGTCAGCAACCGTCACTCCTGTGTTCCAACACGTTGTGTTAGCTAATCCAAGTTTATCATTTTAAAAGGCTAATTGATCATTAGAAAACCCTTTTGCATTATGTTAGCACAGCTGAAAACTGGTGTCCTGATTTTAAAGAAGCAATAAAACTGGCCTTCTTTAGACTAGTTGAGTATCTGGAGCATCATCTTTTGTGGGTTCGATTGCAGGCTCAACATGGCTCGAAGCAAATAACTTTCTTCTGAAACTCGTCAGCCTATGCTTGTTCTGAGAAACGAAGGCTATTCCATGCGAGAAATTGCCTAGAAACTGAAGATCTCGTACAACGCTGTGTACTACTCCCTTCACAGAACAGCGCAAACTGTCTCTAACCAGGATAGAAAGAGGAGTGGGAGGCCCCGGTGCACAACTGAACTAGAGGAAAAGTACATTTGTGTGCCTAGTTTGAGAAACGGACGCCTCACAAGTCCTCAACTTGCAGCTTCATTAAATAGTACCGGCAAAGTACCAGTCTCAACGTCAACAGTGAAGAGGCGACTCCGGGATGCTGGCCTTCTAGGCAGAGTTGCAATGAAAAAGCCATATCTCAGACTGGCCAATTAAAAATAAAAGATTAAAATGGGCAAAAGAACAGACACTGGACAGAGATGGCTTTTTCTTTGCAACTAGGCCTAGAAGGCCAGCATCTGTGTGAGAGCGAGGTCTTGCATCTCGCTGATCTCAATATCTGTGGTGCTGCTCATGGCACGTCTATCCTTTTAAGCAGTCTTCCTATGTTTAGACTCATAAATAGCAGAAACGTTCCCATCTTCACCACTAGATGGCAGTAGTAGAGCTTATTTCCCATATCTAGGATACAAACCAGAATTGATCCGTGCCCAGCACAGCAACGTGCTGTATGCGATCCAGACTTAATATTTTATTCACCCCCCCACCTCTCGTGTGTGTGTGTGCGCGCGAAAATGACTGGGAAAGATGAGACTCTGCAGTGCTTCCGACACTGTCCAAAAGAACGATGATGAAAGGCCCAACATTCATTAAAGTCAAGGCTGGGAAAAACACACACGGACACACACCCTAGCTGGCATCTATCAGCAGCTCACGCTCTGCATGTTAACACAGACACCCTGCTGCTGCAGGCTGGGGAACGGACCGCTTATGACTACGTCCTCACTCCAGTCTACACCTTCCCATCCCCATTACAGCCACTATTTTCTACATTGTACAACAATAGTGAAACATAACAACTATGAAATAACACGTATGGAATCATGTAGTAATCAAAAAAGTGTTAAACAAATCAAAGTATATTTTATATTTGAGATTCTTTAGTATAGCCACATTTTGCCTTGACAGCTTTGCACACTCTTGGCATTCTCTCAACCAGCTTCACCTGGAATGCTTTTCCAACTGTCTTGAAGGAGTTCCCACACGGTGGTTGAAACCAAAAACATCAAATTTGGCCTCATCAGACCAGATTTCCACCTGGCTAATGTCCATTCCTTGTGTTTCTTGGCCCAAGCAAATATCTTCATATTACTAGTGTCCTTTAGTAGTGTCCTTCAGTAGTAGTGCAGCAATTCGACCATGAAGGCCTGATTCACGCAGTCTCCTCTGAACAGTTGATGTAGAGATGTCTGTTATATGAACTCTGAGGCATTTAATGGGCAGCGATTTCTGAGGCTGGTAACTCGAATGAACTTATCCTCTGCAGCAGAGGTAATTATGGGTCTTCCTTTCCTGTGGAGGTCCTCATGAGAGCCAGTTTCATCATAGCGCTTGATAGTTTTTGCAACTGCATCCTCAAAGTTCTTGACTTTTTCCGGATTGACTGACCTTGTTCTAAAGTAATAGTGGACTGTCGTTTCTTGTCACAACACAACTGATTGGCTCACACACATTAAGAAGGAAAGAAATTCCACAAAGAAATTCCACAAATTAACTTTTGACAAGGCACACCTGTTAATTGAAATGCATTCCAGGTGACTACCTCATGCAGCTGGTTGAGAGAATGCCAAGAGTGTGCAAATCTGTCATCAAGGCATAGGGTGGCTACTTTGAAGAATTTCATTTGTGAAACTTTTTTATGTGTTATTTCATTGTTTTGATGTCTTCACTATTATTCAACAATGTAGAAAATAAACAATGGACCCTGTCTTTCAAAAATAATTCATAAAAATCCAAATTTCACAGATCTTCCTTGTAAAGGGTTTAAACACAGGTTCCCAAGCTTGTTCAATGAACCATAAACAATTAATGAACATGCACCTGTGGAACGATCGTTAAGATACTAACAGCTTACAGAGGGTAGGTAATTAAGGTCACAGTTATGAAAACCTAGGACACTAAAGAGGCCTTTCTACTGACTCTGAAAAACACCAAAAGAAAGATGCCTAGGGTCCCTGCTCATCTGTGTGATCGTGCCTTAGGCATGCTGCAAGGAGGCATGAGGACTGCAGATGTCAGCGATACAGGGAGACACGATGGACAGCTGATCGTCCTCGCACTAGCAGACCACATGTAACAACACCTGCACAGGATCGGTACATCCGAACATCACACCTGCGAGCCAGGTACAGGATGGCAACAACAACTGCCCGAGTTACACCAGGAACCCACCATCAGTGCTCAGACTGTACGCAATAGGCTGAGAGAGGCTGGACTGAGGACTTGTAGGCCTGTTGTAAGGCAGGTCCTCACCAGACATTACCGGTAACAACGTCGCCTATGGGCACAAACCCACCGTCGCTGGACCAGACAGGACTGGCAAAAAGGGCTCTTCACTGACGAGTTGCGGTTTTGTCTCATCTCTCTGATGGTCGGGTTCGCATTTATCGTCGAAGGAATGAGCGTTACACAGAGGCCTGTACTCTGGAGCGGGATCGATTTGGAGGTGGAGGGTCCGTCATGGTATGGAGCGGTGTTTCACAGCATCATCGGACTGAGCTTGTTTGCCTGCAAGGCCTGCAATGACATCTCAACGCTGTGCGTTACAGGGAAGATATCCTCCTCCCTCATGTGGTACTCTTCCTGCAGGCTCATCCTGACATGACCCTCCAGCATGACAATGCCACCTGCCATACTGCTCGTTCTTTGCATGATTTCCTGCAAGACAGGAATGTCAGTGTTCTGCCATGGCCAGTGAAGAGCCCGGACCTCAATCCCATTGAGCACGTCTGGGACCTGTTGGATCGGAGGGTGAGGGCTAGAGCCATTCCCCCCAGAAATATCTGGGAACTTGCAGGTGCCTTGGTGGAATAGTAGGGTAACATCTCACAGCAAGAACTAGCAAATCTGGTGCAGTCCATGAGGAGGAGATGCACTGCACTTAATGCACTTAATGCAGCTAGTGGCCACACCAGATACTGACTTGATTTTGACCCCCCCCCCCCCCCCCCCCCCGCCTTTGTTCAGGGACACATTATTCCATTTCTGTTAGTCACATGTCTGTGGAACTTGTTCAGTTGTTGAATCTTGTTATGTTCATACAAATATTTACACATGTTAAGTTTGCTGAAAATAAACGCAGTTGACAGTGAGGACGTTTCTTTTTTTTGTCGAGTTTAGTAAAAAAAAAAAAAAAAAAAGTAGGCGTGTCCAAACTTTTGACTGGTACTGTATATGTATTTTTTTAAATTCAGGGGGTACTGTAGCACCCCTGCTTCCCACGGCTATGGTCGTCGGCTGTTAGCTGTGTCTTTGGACTACCACTAGCAAGCAACGGCTCCGTGCTTGAGCGGGATAGAAAGGCAGCTCGTCAGTGGGAATAGGAGAGACGAGAGAGGGGAGGAGAGAGAGCTTGCTTGTGTTGACCTATTAACCTGTGAAATCCTTTACAGGTCTGGGGCTAGGGTTTGATTTGGAATTGGTTGATTAACCTATTGGGTGCAGTCCCATGATTTGAGTTCCTGACCCACACACACACACCATCAAACCCCCCTGTAAGCTCTCCTCTCCAAGGGGAACCTACGCTGCGAGGAGAAGAGAAAAGATAAGCAACGTTAGGCTCCAGATCCACCCGGCCCTTATCAGTCTATGTAATCACCAGACTTGACATCTTTTGTGCATGTTAAAGCCGTTAAGCTCCATTCTCTCAGCTCTCCCCCTACCCCCCCCCCCCCCCCCCCCCCCCCCCCGCCCCACACCCCACCTTCCCTACCAATGCCAGCCTCTGGCAATAGCCAACGAGTCGACCACACGGGCTGAGGAGATTTTTATCCCGCCGTGGCTCGCAAGAGGGACGTCTGGCTGTAACCCTGGCGGCGCAAAGGGCAAGTGAGTCGGTGTGGATCGGAATAATGTGAGCTCAGATCAAAATGATTGCCAAATGTAATGAGGCAGTGGGAAGAGGAGTGTTTTTGAATGGTCTCATTTGATTGTCAACCACTGTGTGTTCCAGTGGATTTAGGTTCTGAGATACTGGTCATAGTGTTCAAATGGGGACAGAGAGAGAGTGTGTGACGACGACAAGGTTTTTGAATTGTCAAAATCAAAATGGGGTTCGGTGTTTTTGCTCCTGTTCATGACTTGATTCTACTCATCAGGAACTTGATTTCTGATTCTGAGCAGGGATGGAGCAAAATCCTGCACACCAGGAGAAGGGTTGGCCAACCCTTAATACAGCAGCAGTATTAGGTCCCAATTGGGTCATAACTGGATTCTAATATACACAACATAAGCAAAAGTATGTGGACACCTGCTCGACTCGATCCCCCCCTCTGCTGCTATAACAGCTTCCACTCTTCTGGGAAGGCTTTCCACTAGATGTTGCAACATTGCTGCGAGGATTTGCTTCCATTCAGCCATGCGCATTAGTGAGGTCGGACACCGATGTTAGGCGATTATGTCTGGCTTGCAGTCTGCGTTTCAATCCCAAAGGTGTTTGATGGGGTTGAGGTCAGGGCTCTGTGCAGGCCAGTCAAGTTCTTCCACACCGATCTCGACAAACCATTTCTGTATGGACCTCGCTTTGTGCACAGGGGCATTGAAACAGGAAAGGGCCTTTCCCAAACCTTTGCCACAAAGTTGGAAGCACAGAATCATCTAGAATGTCATTGTATGCTGTAGTGTTAAGATCTCCCTTCACTGGAACTAAGGGGCCGAGCCCGATCCATGAAAAACAGCCCCAGACCATTATTCCTCTTCCATCAAACTTTACAGTTGGCAGCATGCATTCGGGCACGTAGCGTTCTCCTGGCATCAGCCAAACCCAGATTTGTGCCAGATGGTGAAGTGTGATTCATCACTCCAGAGAAAGAATTTCCACTGCTCCAGAGTCCAATGGCGGCGAGCTTTACACCACCCCAGCTGACGATTGGCATTGCACATGGTGATCTTAGGCTTGTGTGTGGCTGCTCGGCCATGGAAACCCATTTCATGAAGCTCCTGACGAACAGTTATTGTGCTGATGTTGCTTCCAGGGGCAGTTTGGAACTCTGTAGTGAGGTTGCCACCGAGGACAGTAGATTTTTACGTGCCACGGGCTTCAGCACTTGGCGGTCCCGTTCTGTGAGCTTGTGTGGGCTACCACTTCACGGCTGAGCCATTGTTGCTCCTAGACATTTCCACTTCACAATAACAGCACTTACAGTTGACCGGGGCAACTCAAGCAGGGCAGAAATTTGATGAACTGACTTGTTGGAAAGGTGGCATCCTATGACGGTGCCACATTGTAAGTCACTGAGCTCTTCAGTAAGGTCATTCTACTGCCAATGTTTGTCTATGGAGATTGCATGGCGGTGTGCTGGAGTTTTTCGCCTGTCTCCCTCCCACCCTCCCTCTCGTTCTCCATATTATTCCAACCAGTCTGTACTTAGAATAAGCAGGCTGATTAAAGTGCTAATTCATTTAGCATCCCTGAGCTATGTGAAGAGTACACACATTTAATGAGCATACAGATAGACTAACTAATTTACGCCTGTGTGTGCGGGTGCGTGCGTGCGTGGACGCACAGATCAGGACAGTGCCTGGTCCATTCAGAGGTGTAATGGGAGTGTATTTGAGACTGAAAAGGAGAAGACTTTTACTGGGTTTACTGCATGTGTTTCTGTGAGTAAGATGTATTTTTGGCTTACTGTACCTGTGTGTACCTGGAGCTCGTACCTGTTATTTTCGGGGGGGTAACCACCCGGAAACTATTTAAACCCAGAAACCACTTTTATACACGTTTTACTTTCAGCCCTTAGACATTCCCATAACCTGAATTTGACCCATTCTTCAGCCTTTACATTATATTAACTTCTGGAAATAACAGGGCAAAACATGCACACTAACTGGCACAACCAGTTTACCTGGTATGACTGGGATTGTATTGTATCTCTTTCCTTCCCCTTGCTCTCTTTTCATCTCTACCGCTGTCACTTTCTCCCTCTATCTGTATATACAGTGGGGCAAAAAAGTATTTAGTCAGCCACCAATTGTGCAAGTTCTCCCACTTAAAAAGATGAGAGAGGCCTGTAATTTTCATCATAGGTACACTTCAACTATGACAGACAAAATGAGAAGAAAAAAAATCCTGACAATCACATTGTAGGATTGTTAATGAATTTATTTGCAAATTATGGTGGAAAATAAGTATTTGGTCACCTACAAACAAGCAAGATTTCTGGCTCTCACAGACCTGTAACTTCTTCTTTAAGAGGCTCCTCTGTCCTCAACTCATTACCTGTATTAATGGCACTTGTTTGAACTTGTTATCAGTATAAAAGACAACTGTCCAAAACCTCAAACAGTCACACTCCAAACTCCACTATGGCCAAGACCAAAGAGCTGTCAAAGAAACAAAATTGTAGACCTGCACCAGGCTGGGAAGACTGAATCTGCAATAGGTAAGCAGCTTGGTTTGAAGAAATCAACTGTGGGAGCAATTATTAGGAAATGGAAGACATACAAGACCACTGAAAATCTCCCTCGATCTGGGGCTCCACGCAAGATCTCACCCCGTGGGGTCAAAATGATCACAAGAACGGTGAGCAAAAATCCCAGAACCACACGGGGGGACCTAGTGAATGACCTGCAGAGAGCTGGGACCAAAGTAACAAAGTAACATTTTGACCCCACGGGGTGAGATCTTGCGTGGAGCCCCAGATCGAGGGAGATTTTCAGTGGTCTTGTATGTCTTCCATTTCCTAATAATTGCTCCCACAGTTGATTTCTTCAAATCAAGCTGCTTACCTATTGCAGATTCAGTCTTCCCAGCCTGGTGGAGGTCTACAATTTTGTTTCTGGTGTCCTTTGCCAGCTCTTTGGTCTTGGCCATAGTGGAGTTTGGAGTGTGACTGTTTGAGGTTGTGGACAGGTGTCTTTTATACTGATAACAAGTTCAAACAGGTGCCATTAATACAGGTAACGAGTGGAGGACAGAGGAGCCTCTTAAAGAAGAAGTTACAGGTCTGTGAGAGCCAGAAATCTTGCTTGTTTGTAGGTGACCAAATACTTATTTTCCACCATAATTTGCAAATAAATTCATTAAAAATCCTACAATGTGATTTTCTGGATTTTTTTTCTTCTCATTTTGTCTGTCATAGTTGAAGTGTACCTATGATGAAAATTACAGGCCTCTCTCATCTTTTTAAGTGGGAGAACTTGCACAATTGGTGGCTGACTAAATACTTTTTTGCCCCACTGTATGTCTCCTCTCTCTCGCTGTATCTGTATATATCTCCTCTCTGTATCTGTATATATATCTCCTTCTCTCTCCAGTTTGAACACCAACACAGACTACCAAACGACGCCAAAACCCTCCTCCCCAAACACACAGATTTTATTCAAATGTTCTATTTGCATAATTCCTCATTTGCATAATTGATTTCCTAGGAAGCGCTTCTCTCCATGCGAGTCGGTGTGTGTGTTTGTGAGACCCAAAGGTCTCGTCCGCTCAGTCAGTCAGTCACACACACACACACACACACACACACACACACACTCTCCCATTCTCTCAGTTCCCATTACATTTGGGATATTGAATTCGAGCTAACTAGCATATCTGTTTGCTATGGTACTGCCTCTTAGGTCACCAGATGCACCAGGTTGGCAACTGCTTGTGCCACGCTTAGATTACGGTTTAAACTCTCTCGGTTTGGCAGGGGGTGGGGTTGTGTTATCTACCAGGGGTGGCAGCAGGCTGTGAACAGCCACTCTAGCCCAATGGAAAAACACCACATCCTAGCCTGTCTGATGGACACAGGGGTGTGGCTGTGTTGTGCCCAGACGGTTAGCCTGAGTTGAACTATAATGAGGTCTGTGTGTGTTTGGTCAAAATGATTTGAGGAAACAATGCATACACAAACACACACTCGTTTGTATATGTAACTCAACAATGATTATGCTTGGGAGCATTTGTCTTCGAGCATCTGTTGAGAAGAAGTGGTAGAACGTAAGGTTTGAGTTGACTGCTTGTCCCTACGGGAACCAATGGACAAAACAATTGAATTGCTGAATGGCCATCAGACAATTTTACAGACCATTTGTGGAGCTTGATGGTGTGTAAATTCAAACCCCTTAAGTTGGTCTATGTGCGTGTGTCTCCGCTAACCCCTTATTCTTCCAAGCCACTAACACTCTGGGCCGCATCCCAAATGGCACACTATTCCCCATATAATGCACTACTTTTGACCAGCGCTCAGTGCACTATATAGGGAATATGGTGCCAGTTGGGACAAAGCCTCTGAGTGTTCTAAAGAGAGGGGGAGGCTCAAACACAAACAGATGGTGGGGCTGTAACCGCTTCACACCGCCTCTGTGAGCTCACCTCATTTAGCTCAATGGGACTTTTTATGGGCCGTGGCCATATTATATTAGCCTACCCTGCCATTCTACTTCATTTACTTCTATGACCCTGGGTCCAGTGTAAGGCCATCCTGCCATTCTACTTCATTTACTTCTATGACCCTGGGTCCAGTGTAAGGCCATCCTGCCATTCTACTTCATTTACTTCTATGACCATGGGTCCAGTGTAAGGCCATCCTGCCATTCTACTTCATTTACTTCTATGACCCTGGGTCCAGTGTAAGGCCATCCTGCCATTCTACTTCATTTACTTCTATGACCCTGGGTCCAGCGGTGGAGTGCCGTTCAGTGTTTCCCAATTGCTTCTTCTATAGGATTCCCAGGACTGTGCTTGTATTGTTCCAGTCCGGCACCAGTCTGACCTGACTCCACGAATGAAGAGCTCGGGACATTAGTCGACAAGTTGGATTGGCGCTGGGCCGAGAGAAAATGTTCTGCGCCACTATTGGGTGCAGTTGCGGAGTTGGAGCAGTCCGAGTCGTCTTAAATGTGGGCGACCAATGATCATCTTGTATTTTAAAGGGGTCAAAAATGCCGTAGAAACATGTGTATGTTGTAAACCGCACGTTACGTTTTAGTGCAAGGGTCTCCATGCCGACAATGTTTCTGGAGAGCTACTCGAGGTGAAGGTGTTTGTTCCAGCCCAGCCGCAATACACCTGATTACAACTCGTCAAGGTACAGGCTGAAGGTCCGATGCAAACTGGCCCTAGCTAGATGTTCCGATGCAAACTGGCCCTAGCTAGATGTTCCGATGCAAACTGGTCCTAGCTAGATGTTCCGATGCAAACTGGCCCTAGCTAGATGTTCCGATGCAAACTGGTCCTAGCTAGATGTTCCGATGCAAACTGGCCCTAGCTAGATGTTCCGATGCAAACTGGCCCTAGCTAGATGTTCCGATGCAAACTGGCCCTAGCTAGATGTTCCGATGCAAACTGGCCCTAGCTAGATGTTCCGATGCACGTTATTTAAAGAGCTGGTGGGGAGTGGTGTAGTTGTTGTACCCAGACAGATATTGTAACAAAGCCAGACGACTGTATCTCCTAACCGACAACCCCTTCCTCTGCCACATCACGAAAGTGAACACTTTAACGTCTTACCCTCCCCTGACCTTTCCAGGTCCTCCTCTGTGCGAACCTCACCTCCCTCTTTAATCTCAGCTCATCGTCCGTGTGTCTCGCTCAGCGCTCATTCTGTACATCGAGACTTAATAATTAGCCTCACGTGGGCTCTGTACGGTGAAGAATGGTCTTTTTTGTGAGATTACACAATGTTCTTTCTATCTATTAACCCCCCCTCATCCCTCTGTCCTCCTCTCATCTCTGTACTGTCTATTTAATCTTGAGCTATGGCACGGCGCTCGTGTTTTAACCCCGTTTGGTTTCATGGCAGGCGAACTGCAGCTCCCAGCGCTGTCTTCTGTTGCAGCCTGACTCGTTTAATCACTGCACTAACCTTGTGTGTTCTGCTTTTCTCCCCCCTTTCTTTCCGTTTGTCTTTCTTTCTCCGATCTCGCTACCTGCTCTCTCTCTCTCTCTCACTGTATCCGCCGTCTCGCCCTGCTCCTCTCTTCCCGCGCTCTCTCTCTCTCTCTCAACTCCCCTCCGCTCCCCCACCCCCCTCGCTCTCTTTCTCTCATCCCCCTGCCCTCCCTCTCTCTTCCGCTCTCTCTCTCCCAGACAGCAGAAGTGGATGCTTGGGTAAGCAGGAGCGGCTGCTCGCTGTTAATCTTACTTTCCTCTTTCCCTCCATTCAAATGTCATGTTTTCATTGTGCATTAAAAGCAAGGCTCTGAGCATGCCCCCCCCCCCCCCCCGCCGCCTCGTCACCAACAACACTTTGGGAGGTATTCAGCTAGAAAATTGCACATCATCTGCTGCTGCTGGGCTGAGGTGATTCTCTCGCCCCCCCACCACCGCCAGCCTCACTCACAACAGACAGCAGCTGGAGTTGAAGAGAGAGAAAGTGAGTGGCGGAGGTTGTGTGTGGGGGGGGGTGATTACATTGGATGTAATGTAGGCGTGTATGTAGGGGGTGGGATGTGTGCGTGCGTGTTTGCGTGCGCTGTTCTGCACTTGTGAAGAGAAGGTGCCGTAACACGAGAATGCGTCATCGATCTCCAAAAGGTAAATGTCATCGCACCATATTGCACATACAGCAACCAACCATCAGTCAACATTTTATGTCATTACATGAAAATGTGCAGGCTGCACTAAAGCACGACAAGACACACACGACCTGTATCCCCGTGGACGGTTGAATGAGCATCTTCCTCTTGTGTTTCTTGGCCACCACCGGGAGTGCCTCAATCTGAACGCTATGGTCTTGTGTCTACTCTGGAAATCCAGCCCAGTCCAATCCACCCTCCACTTCTATCGTCACTTGAATAAGAACGATTCCCTTCTTCTCAGCATGATTTGGCAGAAAAAGGGCATGTCGTGATATGCTGTTGTGTTGTCGACTTCCTCCTATTCTGGAATATGGATCCTGGACGTAGTCCTGTTCGTAACTGTATGCATGCCCAGCCTTTGTGTATTTAGGCAGGCCATGATTTAGAGACTGACAGCTTGTGAAGGAGACTTTCTATGTTCGTAATGGGATACCCAATGAGCGTATACTGCCTTTCATCACCTTATAATGCATTATAAGACTTGCTGTAAGGATTCGTAACACCTCATGGCTACTTATAAGAGACTAGACAGATGCATTAGACAGACGGCTCGTAGAAAGTTAGAGTGGCGTCTTCACATAGCCGCCGTTCTGCCTATAGGCTGTGCTTATAATGCTTCGTAAAGGCCTTGACTCATGTTCATTGACCATTTCTTCTCTCTCTCTCTCTCTCTCTCTGCAGCTCTGCTCCATCTTTCCATCGCCTCGTGGGCTTGCCTGTTTGTCTGACTAAACGGTACCGCTTCACTTAAAGCTCTCTTGACGTCGAGTCTAGTTCAGCAATGCAATTCAACAGCTGAACTCGCCAAACGGCAATTGATAGCAGTGTCAGCTGACATAGCTGCTATTTACAAAGGCACGCAGTTGGATAGCGGACTGCTTATTAGCCTACATCCGACACGGTGCATCAGGAAAAGGATGTTGTGTAAATATAACACTGGCAGCTTTGACTTCCTGTCGCTGACCTTATGTCAGCTATAGATTGTCTGGAGTGGGGGGGGGGGGGGGGGGGGGTTTAAGTGAAGTGCTACGAGCTTTGACATTTCTTCTTGTTATTTTGCATGCTGCCAAGCCTTTGCCAGGCTGTGGTCTCCGCCTCAGTTTCTGCTCCAGCTTTGCCACAGTGGGCTCTAAAGCTTGAGGGCCTCCACCTCATAACCCGCTGCCTGCTGCTGCTGCCGCCGCTGCCTTGCCGTTGCGATGTATCAGGAAGCAGGGTCTACGCAGACAGGCACTCACGCAGCAGTCACACACACAGCCACTCCAGTGTGGTCTCGTAAGTTACAGAGGAGATCAGACCCTACTCTCAAAAAGTGTAGAGATGTAGGCTAACACTTTTTATTTTATTTGGATAGTTCCCCGTAGATGGTTTATATTGTGTTCAGCATACCGTCGACAAAGTATTAAAACTAACGATTCACTAACCTTATCCTCGAGCTAAACCCATTCCTAGCCCTACCCCCCCAACCACCTGTAGAAAAGGAATACAACCTTGTACATGTTCCCGTTGCGATACAGTCCATTAGTGCCATTGATAACAATGATGCTTGGGATGATGTCTTAAACACTTTTCAGTGACCGCTTCAGGCTCTGTTAGAATATTTATTTATTTTTTTATAAAAAAAATAGCAAGGTCTTATTCAAATTCCGTTGAATCTGCCAGACGCTCATCAGCTGTTTTAGAGGAGCCACCTTCTACCGAAGTCCGTTCCACCGTGTTCAAACCTCCCGCCTCTCTGTCCTTTTCAGGCCAAGCAGCTGGAAAGGAAAGAGGCTGAACTGCAACACCTGGCGGCCTTCTACAAGGAACAGCTACACATCTTGGAGAAGAAGGTAAGGACGACACTGCAAAGTATATAGGAGCGGAGGGAAGTTCTACAGATGTGTGCTCATGAAAACAAATGCAATCAAACTCTCTTTAAAATCGCGACACATTTACAGTAGAAGCAACACAACAAAAGAGAACAACAAAAAAATAAAAATAAAGCACAAAGGATGTCTAATATGAGGTCCATCTAACATATTGCAAACGTATTGATTTTGGCACTTAATGAACCAGGCGAATCGTATAGGACCGGGATGAGCAACTCCTGTCCTTTGGGGCCTGAGCATCTGCCGGTTTTATTTCATGCCTGGCATTTCTTTGGCACACTGATGTCCAATAATTGCTCACGGAGTGCACAGCAGTTAGTTTGAAATGAATTGAATGTTTTTCTATGTGTTCAGAAATACGGCTTCTATTGGTAGAGTAGCACTCGAAAACGTTCTCAACAAGCGTGGTCTCTGAAAGAGGACTTAGTGGCTAATCAAATTGACCTGCCTTTGGTTTCTCTGCAGGACCTTGTAAAACAGTTGTCATAAAACACAACACAAAAGTGCTTTTGAGCTTTTAAGAAATAAGGACCTCCGTTCCAGCTCTTCCGTTTTTTTTCTTCTTCCCTCGGCACTAATGTACCTGTGATATTTTCCCCCAACGTAAAAGCGACTTTTGAAGTGTCTTGTTAAATGTTGCCTCCACTTACATGGCTTAGAGTGAAACGAGGTGGTAGTTTTAATATCAAAACCGCACTGGTGAAACTGTACAAAATCCCTGCACGAAACAGATCTTCACTCTTCAGCACCAATAACTGATCTAACCTGATAAAACATTTGCCCGAGGCTAAACTACTTGCTAAACAAACACGCACACCCTTAACCTTTCTGATCTCCCCATCCCGGATCCGGGTTCGTGAATACAGACTCAAGCTCATTACCATAACGCAACGTTAACTATTCATGAAAATCGCAAATGAAATGAAATAAATATGCTAGCTCTCAAGCTTAGCCTTTTGTTAACAACACTGTCATCTCAGATTTTCAAAATATGCTTCTCAACCATTGCAAAACAAGCATTTGTGTAACAGTATTGATGGCTAACGTAGCATTTAGCATTAGCATTCAGCTGGCAACATTTACACAAAAAAACAGAAAAGCATTCAAATAAAATCATTTACCTTTGAAGAACTTCAGATGTTTTCAATGAGGAGACTCTCAGATAGCAAATGTTCAGTTTTTCCTGAAAGATTATTTGTTTAGGACAAATCGCTCCGTTTTCTGCGTCACGTTTAGCTATGAAAAAACCCCTGTATCCAGGATTGTGTAAATCTATCAGCAAGCTCATTAGCATAACACAACGTTAACTATTTATGAAAATCGCAAATGAAATGAAATAAATATGCCATCTCTCAAGCTTAGCCTTTTGTAAACAACACTGTCATCTCAGATTTTCAAAATATGCTTCTCAACCATAGGAAAACAATAATTTGTGTAAAAGTAGCTAGCTAGAGTTAGCATTTCGCGTTAGCATTTAGCGTTAGCATTAGCGTTAGCATCCAGCACGCAACATTAACAAAAACATAAAAGCCTTCAAATAAAATCATTTACCTTTGAAGAACTTCTGATGTTTTCAATGAGGATACTCTGTTAGATAGCAGATGCTCAGTTTTTCCAAAAAGATTCCTTGTGTATTAGAAAGAGCTCCGTTTTATACATCACATTTGGCTACCAAAAAAAATCCATAAATTCAGTCCTCAAAACGCAAACTTTTTTCCAAATTAACTCCATAATATCGACTGAAAACATGGCAAACGTTGTTTAGAATCAATCATCAAGGTGTTTTTCACATATCTCTTCATTGATACATCGTTCTTGGACACATGCTTTCTCCCCTGAATCAAATGGTAAAGTAGAAGCAGCTGGCAATTGCGCACCGAATTCGACGCAGGACACCAGGCGGACACTTGGAAAATGTAGTCTCTTATGGTCAATCTTCCAATGATATGCCTACAAATACGTCACAATGCTGCTAAGACCTTGGGCGAACGACAGAAAGTGTAGGCTCATTCGTTGCGCAATCACAGCCATATAAGGAGAGAATGGAAAACAGAGCTTCAGAAATTCTGCTAATTCCTGGGTGATGCATCATCTTGGTTTTGCCTGTAGAATGAGTTCTGGGGCACTTACAGACAAAATCTTTGCAGATTCTGAAACTTCAGAGTGTTTTCTTTCCAAAACTGTCAAGAATATGCATAGTCGAGCATCTTTTCGTGACAAAATATCGCGCTTAAAACGGGAACGTTTTTTATCCAAAAATGAAATAGCGCCCCTAGAGCTCTAACAGGTTAAAAAAATAAATCTATATATGAAAGAACACATGGTTTTGGACACTGCTATGATTTATGTATTGCTTTCATTATCATTAGTTTTGTTTCCAATAAGAATTTTGTTCTCGACTTCAGAAGTTTTGCTTGGTATTATTGGCACAAAAGTAACTCACTCGAGGATTGCACCATATAATAACAATATTAGTCCATGAAATGTGTTTTTTTAAAGCAGCTATCTTTAATTGAAACATTAACAAAGTGACTCCCCTGCCACAGTTTCAGTAAAAAGCTGAGGGATGGGGCTGACCATCCATGATATCAAAATGATAGTTTTAACCATGTTTTTAGGCTATACAGTGTTTGTTTATGTTTGCTTTGTTTACAAACATTGGAGTAAATGTTAAATTCAATCTTTTTTTGTGGAAGTGCAAGTTCACATGTCAAAAACAATCAGGTAAAAATCGAATTTGCAGTTTTATATGTGAAACATTTTCATCTGAAAATATCACTTTCACATGGAATAATTTATGTTTATCTTTTTATAATTGTGTATATATACAGAACCAGTCAAAGGTTTGGACACACCTACTCATTCCAGGGTTTTTCTTTATTTTGACTATTTTCTACATTGTAGAATAATAGTGAAGACATCAAAACTATGAAATAAAACATATGGAATCATGTAGTAACCAAAAAAGTATTAGACAAATCAAAATATATTTGAGATTCTTAAAAGTAGCCTTGATGGCAGCTTTTCTCAGTCTTGGCACTGTAGAAAATAGTAAAAATAAAGAAAAACCCTCGAATGAGGGTCTAGAGACCAAGCCAAGATTCTCCTCATAAACAATCCCACCTGCTGTAAAGATGCATTGTTTTGAGACACCTTGGATATCTTTCTATCGCCAAATGTCACGTCACTATGACTTTGGCTACTCTGACTGTCTGATAAGGAGAAGTCCAACTCGGCTGGCTACGGCTATGTGTCTGACTGATGTCAGATGACCAGTCACAAGAGTCGAGAGAGGTGACTTTGAAAAGGAGTCAAATTCGACTGCTATCAGTCTGACTACGAGTGTGACTGTGTGTGACTGTCACTTTGAGCCCAAAGACCAGTCCGAAGAGTCCAGAAAGGTGAGCCTCATCGTAGAACCCACACCCTCCCAGCCATCCTCTGCGGATCCCTCTGGCCAAGAGGCCATCGCTTTATTATCTCTGACAACACTTGGATTAAGATGGAAGATGAAATGCATGTCTAAGGGCGTGCACACACACACACACACCTTCATATCCTTGTAACCGCTTGGCGTACAAACACATTCATACACGCACACGTACACACACTTCAATATTAACCGTCTTCCTAGCCATTGTCTTTGCCTTGGCTGAAGGACCATAAGCATGCCTGTGGATGAGGAGGAGATATGGAGAGAAAGGGAGAGTGAGAAGTATAGAGTGATTTGGATAGTGTTCATTAAAAAGAGTGTATTTTGTGCCGGTGTTCACACTTCTTCCCCCAGCAACTCCCACTGCTTCATTTTCTCCCCCTCTTTTATTTATTTCCTTTGTTGTCATTCCTTCTTCCCTCCCTCCATCATATGCCCCTCTTTCTTTATCTCCCTACTTGCATTCTATTATATTGTACCTGCCTTGGTGGAAATTGCTTACCAGTAAGATGAGGAGAATATAGTTCCTGGTTCTGAATGCTTGCTGCTTTCATAAGCGAGTCACTTGACTCCGACGCAAGGCACCGTTTTCTCACAGTCAGTAGCATTTCTAGCGCGAGTCTCTCAATCAACTCAGTCAAAGACACTGCGTGGCGCATAGCTTGTTCCAGCAAGGCTTCTAGCACATCTCAAAGAGCTGTAGCTAACCAAACCTTTTGTCCACGTGGGAATGACAGGCAATGCGTTAACCTTAGAGGAACCCAACAGCCATTCTCTCCCTCATAGGCTTTCTATTGATTTCCACATGCATTCAAACAACAACAATCAGACAGCACTTGCCACAGACACACACACACACACTCACACATACACCTGCACAGGCTTGATGTCTTGATCAAGTCAGTCTCTCTCCAGTGACAAGGCCGAGCCACACACACAGATTAGTGGAGAAATCCTACAGCTAATTGCTGTCTGATCTTCCTGAATCAATATTTGACTCTGGCTTAACTCGGGGCTTCTGATCGTTTGATAAGAGGTGTGTGTGTGTGTTGAATCCCCGTTAGAGGGACACACTCACTCTCTTTTTCTCCTCTCTCTGCACCTATATGCTTACTAATCGGTCCTCAGTTTCCATGTATCTTTGAGAAGTCGTCGCTGTGTGAAAACATATCTGTAAACAAGTCATCTTTTAAAATGCAACTTTTTTTAATCCCCCTTCCTTTCCATTTGTCGAATTCCACCACTGAAAATAATCCCTCTGCCTTTCAAACTTAAAGCGTGAAACTCCCCCCCCCGCCAAATCCTGACATCAGCCCCTCGCCATGCTGTGCACGCATGCGCAAACACACACACACACACACACACACACACACACACACATACAAACATGCCCATCAACATGCTTACAGTCACACAGGTACACACTGTACACACTCTACACATACTGTGCGATAATCCCTAAACAAGGCCCCCCTTTTTCTCCATCCCTCTCTTTCTCCGTTGCTCATTCCCACCATTAAGGGTAATCCTTCTCCTCTCCTTCCTTCCTTTTGTTGAAAATGGCTGCCAAGCGCTTGGATCGTGCTTCAGACAAGTGTTGTATCTTCGCCATCATCCATACTCTACCAACTGAGCCACGTTACTGTTGTGTATAACCAGCCACACACACACTCCCATTCTCTCAGTTCCCATTACACCTCTCCTCGTCTCTCCTTCCTCCATCTCTTCTTCCTCCATCCCTCCGTCAGTAGGGTCTGTGGTGTGAACATCTGACCAGAGAGAGGTGTCTGTTTCTGGAACACCTCATCATACTTTCCTCCAATGTCTCCATCACTTTATCCTTTAACTCTCCATTCATCCAGCCCTGTGGATTGAAGCTGGTGGAGTTGTGTGTGTACGTGTGTCTGGAGGCTGGTCTATGAGCCAGATGTGGGATTAGAAGTTGGCTGTCTGTAAACCCTTTCACCTTCCCATCTGTGCCAACACACACACACACACACACACACACACACACACTGGTCGCCCTTCTCTCTCCACCTCATATAGCCTCTGTCTTCTGCACCTCTTGGGACAAAGCACCAGCCCCAGTGGGTCTCCTTTCATGTCGTTAAGTTCACAAGCCTGGCTACTTTCCCTTTAATGTCATCCACCGAGCATTCCCATTGAGCTCTTGGAACTAACTAGCTCTAAGTTGCTAGTGTCTGTATTGAGGCTAACGCTCCCTCGTTCATGCCCGTTGAATCCCCCCCCCCCCGGAGAAGTGACATTTCAGCCCAGTCCAGATGCACCGTCAATGGGCAGATTTAGAGACTACAGTGGCCAAATCCTCCATGGTTAATCCTATACCGTGCAGCTCCTCAACCTGATCACTGGCAGTACTACTTGGGATTCTACCCAAATGGAACCCTCTTGCATAGTGCACTACGGACAAACCCAATGTGCCCTGGTCAAAAGTAGTGCATTACTTAGGGGATAGGGTGCCATTTGGGACAGTACCATTGCGTCATTCATCCACCTTGGGAGACGTGATATTCTTCACACTTAACCACGGCAGCAAAGCAGGAGGACACTGGAGTGAAGTCAAAATGGATTATAGACTGCGGATTTAGGGATGAACTCCTGCTGGGCAGATGATGGTGTGCTCTATTTCAGCTGACAACCACCTACCATTGTCTTTGTCTCTACAATGGTATTGAAGAACTTTCTTAACTTGGGCAAATGTATTTAGAGAGAATCTCGTCTTGGCGATCTTGAGGTTCAACTCTGTCATATGGGAAGGAGAGCGAGAGAGAGACATTTTTAGATCTTAGCGACTGGTATTAGGAGGGATTACTTTCTAGACGACACGTTATCCTGGCTATAAGGAATAGGGATCAGAGTAACCCTTCCATTGGTAGTGGATAAGAAGAGGATAAGATGAGTTCCCCCCCCCCCATAAAAGCCCCATATAAATCCAATCCATTATTAGAGTGTGTGGAATAATGTGAAAATGACTGTGGGAATAGGTGGGTGGGATTGTAGAGGAGGTTCATGTTTGATCCCATCTCTTTTCCCGCTTACTGACTTCAATTATCCTCTTCCCTATCTCTCTACCCATTGGGAATATCGGGGATAATTAAGGAAAATGACTAGGGAGTCGGGACCATGGTTATTGGGTTTAAATAGTGATTACTGCATGGAACAATGAAGTGGAAGTCTATGGGGTGCATGTGGTGAGCGTGTGTCTTGTGTGTGAGAGAGAGAGAAAAAGAAGAATGGATAAGGTTTGAGTGGTGCACTTATTTTATTGTACTGGCATACGCAGTACGTTACACAACTACGCTGAACGTTCACCTCGAAGGTGAACGGGCTTGGACTCGGGAAGAGTTATGACGAAGCCCAGTTCGACTGTCAATCGAAGCAAGTTCTTTACTTCGCTCCGCGTTTCTTTTTTTTTACAGGACTGCGGTAAACCTGACATGATGGTCACCGATTAGAGCAGAATAGAGTAGATAAACCTAGTACATGCCCTCTTAAGTACAAGTTTCTCTTCATGATGTAATTGCTGTTTAAATGCCACCTCTGCACACATTAAGTCAAACCTTACGGCGATCCACCAGAACGTCAATGATCAGATTTGTTAGTGACACTGTTCGGTCGAAAGTCCCCCCCCCCCCCATTTTAATGAGTTTGACATTTTAAGATGTGTTTAGCTTAGCGGGCTTATCAGAGCTCGCAAATCAATAGAACAGTCGTAACCCCAAGACAGGTACTTGTACAGATGTTACCGGATAATTGGTGTAACTCAACTACTCTGTCATCTCAAATGTTTGTGTGTTTTGTCCCAGAATCTCGACTACTACCAGCAGACGTCTGAGCAGTACAACGAGGCAGCCGACAAGGCCGAGGCCCATATCAAGTAAGTCGCTTATTTTGAGAACTGACTGAAATGGGTGTCAGCAAACCATTCATTAGCTAACCACCCGACACTTTTACTGTGTAGTCGGGTTTGTTATTACTGTTAATCAGTCACACCGCAAGGAGAATGGGTTCAACAAATGAATATGCCGTGCTATTGCAGCCATGGAGCGATACTAGTGACGTTTAGAGAATGTGGGCTAATTCCTGCTGTTCATCATGTATTACCATAGCAACATATACACATGTCATTCTTATTTCACCTCAGGTATGTGAAATCTTGCCACCCTTTAAAAAAAATATATATTTTAAAGGCTACTTCTGATCTATTTTGTTCAAGACCATTGGTGGACAATTTATTGGTAGACGGTCATTAATATGAAATATTTACTTAGAAAAGGGAGAGTGATGGGGATTTGAAGGAACAGTCGTGCTTTGGACAGTGCTTTTCAGAAACCGCCACCTGTTAAATGTTTTTTTTTAAAACAGGACATTTTTATTCTGCCAGTGATTGCCACCACGCTGGCACTGTCGGTATCTAGATACTACCAGTCTATGCAGCACCAGTCATTATTTTCCTTGAAAAGAGAAGGAATCGGAATAACCAGAATGCTTTTCTTTTCACTTCTGGCTAGGAGTGCTGATTCTCACAAATCTGCCTGAAAGCTGCATAATTCCTTCGGCTTGCTTCTCTCCTCTGTGATTTTCTTCAGGCTTTTTTTTAAGTCTTAATCTTTCCTTTATAAGTTCCATTTCCAAAACCTATGTCTCAGCCCCTCACCCATCTTGCCACCCACATTCACCTACTCCTCCCAAACTTAGTCTTCCCCCAAATGACATCTCTCCTCAGTGACACATCTCTATGTGAGGTAATAGCCATCTTTTTCTCCATTTATATTTTCTTGCTGTGTTAAATATACATTTGTTTATATTTATATTAATTTCCAATATATTTATCTTCGATGAGCCATTTCAGTTCCTGGAATAGAATCCTCCCTCGTTTGAGCCTACTCATTTCACTTGGCATGTCCCTGCCGTGGTTTGTCAAATTGCTCTTAGTTGATTTTAGTCTTTTTGTTTCGTTTTTTTGTTTGCTGTTTGTATTTCAAATGACATGTCAGTACATTTTTGATGAGTTTTCAAACATTTCTTTGGTTGATTTAAGTTGTAAAGTAAAATTGCAGTCATAAATCATTTGATAGTGTGCTGGTGTGATCCCAATATCAGCTCGTGACATGGTTTTCAAAATGGCACAGCGTGATAGAAACTAAGACTTTTGGGAACATGGTCATAGTTGACAGCATAGCGCAGGAGCCTCACCAGAGCCACATTGACAGCATAGCGCAGGAGCCTCACCAGAGCCACATTGACAGCATAGCGCAGGAGCCTCACCAGAGCCACATTGACAGCATAGCGCAGGAGCCTCACCAGAGCCACATTGACAGCATAGCGCAGGAGCCTCACCAGAGCCACATTGACAGCATAGCGCAGGAGCCTCACCAGAGCCACATTGACAGCAGGCTGTGGGCCTATATGCGCTTGTGATGTGCTAAAACACAATCCACCGCAATTTTTTTTTAATGAAGCTATTGATCCTCTGTGGCTCGATAATGCTCTCTGATGTAGTCGTTTTTAATGATTTCATTTATTTCTGTACAGACGGGAGTAATTATTTAATTTTGCAAATGTGTTTCAATTTATCTACATCACTTCCAGTACCCTGTCCCGATACTATTTTCTTCCATGCACTGTGCTCTCCCCAAGGCCAAATAATCAACCATACTTATTATTAATTCAATGGGTTGTGGTCAGTAACCCCATATGAGGTTAGATAATCTATCGGCAAGTAGCCTACAATTGCAAGAGAATAATGGTTTTAGCTACATTGTTGTAGAAACTATGTAGCCCGTATGACCTTTTTTTAACCATTGTAGCACAGTTTCTATGACTTGAATAGCCTATGGGAGAGGTGTAAAACGTGTGTATTGGCATCAGTAGGCTAAGTGACTGAAATGCATCAGAGAAGTTTTGGGAAGTTCAGGAAAACCTCATGTATAGGCTATATAGGCATAATTGTGTGTGTAGATAAGATTTGCATTGCTTTAAATTGCTAAACTGATGACCATGAGCACCCACCTCAACTTCGCTAACATTTCCCAGCCTGATTGTAACCAAATGTCTGAACGGAGTTCAGTGAAAACTAAAATGGGACATTGATTGATTTTATTAAGATGAGTTCCCATGCTTGTATCAAAGCAGCGAAATGGCGCTGTCCCACACGTGACCACACAGCAATTGTTTTACATGTATTCTAACAGTTGGTAGACTTTTCACCTAACCACGGCTCTATGAACTAAGCGGCACATTCAGTTGACAATCCAAAAATAAAAAGTGTCCACCATCGCAAAAGATTCAGGGCTGACCCAAAGTAAAAAAATCCCAGAAAGTCCGGTCCAGGTGATGTCCCTTGCAAAGATACTGACACACATTCGCTCCTCGTCTCCAGATGCCCACGTGGAACGAGTCTTAACCTATAGTACATCATATTCACTTCCTTGGGGTGAGAAGTTGTGTAAGAGGATTCGTTAAACTCGCTAAAAGTCGTCCCATGACCTAGTAGCTGTAATAGGATCCTGAGCCAGTCTAAATGGTTTTAGCACTGTTGACCCTTCCTCACACAATACCTCCATTCACTAATGTTTCAGCTTTATGAGGAAGAGGATGATCAGGAGTAGCAGAAATTGACACCAGATAATGTCACTACCAAGTCCACACCTAATAGAGAGGGACAGAGGGATGGAGAAGAGAAAGAGGAGAAGCAATTTTTTTTAAAGACCAGAGAAGAAAAAGGAAAAGCAATTCAAACGACGAGAGACGCGCGGCGAGAGAGTGCGTCAGAGAGATCTGGAACGCAATGCGCTCACGCACAACTGTTTTAGATCTCAACTTAGCCACAACCCCTAGGCTCCGAAGCTGTAGTCTAGGCCATTGTGAATTCGGCTCCACTTTCACTCTTCAGAAAATTCACTGTGCTGTTTTTGAAGACCTTAAATCCATGACAGCACACATTAATAACTTTGCTCTCTCCTCTCATGCGCAGAGAATAATAAATGCTACACCATTATCATCCCTTCCCTTCTTATTACTTTCTTCTTTCTTTATATTACTTTGTTCCCCACATAGTCTCGGTAACGGCTCGCAAGTCATGCTTTCTTCATAAAGCCCCGATTCTGAGAAAAAGAGGCTGAAAATAATGGGAAGCTTTAATGATTAGAGCGTAATTCTCTCTCCGCGATATGCTTACAGATGCAAACCATGACGGGCAGGAGCAATTGGAATGTGTTTTTCCCTCAAACGTGGCTAACAAAGTAGCACGGCTAATGTTTTTCTAATAAGACCTCACCTTTAATTTCACTCAAACAAGGCAGTTGTAGCAGATTAGAAAAGGCAATTTTCTGCTTCAGATTCCTTTATTAACACGACCGTCCTGTTATAAAGCTGTCCTTTGCAGCCAATGCAGTGAATTCTAAAGAAAGACCAAGAGTTTCTTATCTCTGTGGTGCTAGCCTGGAGCTACATTTTGACCTTATCTTGATGGGTTACTGGAACAAAATGGCCGCCACCTGTAGCTGTGCAAAACCGGAAAAATAGAGTGATTGGTTTGATTTGGGTCTGTGTAGGCAACATGTTTCTAGAACTTGATTGGAGTTCACCTGTGGTAAATTAAATTGATTGGACATGATTTGGAAAGGCTCACACTTGTCTAGATAAGGTTCCACAGTGCCAGGAGGTCGAAGGAATTGTCCGTAGAGCTCAGAGAAAATATTGTGTCGAGGCACAGATCTGGGGAGGGGTACTGAAACATTCTGCAGCATTGAAGGTCCCCAATACCACTGTGGCCTCCATTCTTAAATTTTAAGAAGTTTGGAACCACCAAGACTCTTCCTAGAGCTGGCTGGCAAAGCTGCGCAATCGTGGGAGAAGAACCCAATGATCACTTTGACAGAGCTCTAGAGTTCCTCTGTGGAGATGGGAGAACCTTCCAGAAGGACAACCATCTTTGCAGCACTCCACCAATCAGGCCTTTTATGGTAGAGACGGAACCCACTCCTCAGTAAAAGACACATACATGACAGCTTGCTTGGAGTTTGCCAAAAGGCACCTAAAGACTCTGACCATGAGTAACAAGATTTTTTGGTCTGATGAAACCAAGATTGAACTCTTTGGCCTAAATGCCAAGTGTCACGTTTGGAGGAAACCTGGCAGCATCCCTACAGTGAAGAATGGTGGTGGCAGCATCCTCCTGTGGGGATGTTTTTCAGCGGCAGGAACTGGGAGACTAGTCAGGATTGAGGCAAAGATGAATGGAGTAAAGTACAGAGAGATTCTTGATGAAAACCTGCTCCAGAGCACTCAGGACCTCAGACTGGGACAAAGGTTTACGTTCCAACTGGACAACGACCCTAATCACACAGCCAAGACAACGCAGGAGTGGCTTCGGGACAAGTCTCTGAATGTCCTTGAGTGGTCCAGTCAGAGCCTGGACTTGAACCTGATCGAACATCAATTGAGAGACCTGAAAATAGCTGCGCAGCAACGCTCCCCATCCAACCTGACAGAGCTTGAGAGGATCTGCAGAGAGGAATGAGAAACTCCCCAAATACAGGTGTGCCAAGCTTGTAGCGACATACCCAAGAAGACACGAGGCTGTAATTGCTGCCAAAGGTACTTCAACAAAGTACTGAGTAAAGGGTCTGAATACTTATGTAAATGTGATATTTCAGTGTTTTTTACTTTATAAACATTCGCAAAATGTCATTGTTTTTGCTTCTTCATTGTGGGGTATTCTGTGTAGATTTTAATTTTAGAATAAGGCTGTAATGAAACAAAATATGGAAAACGTCCAGGGTCTGAATACTTTCCGAATGCACTATATGTAATGTGACTATATAGTTTTTGTTAATGGCCAAATACAATCAAATAGCACTTTCAATTTGGCCATAAACAGTAATATATTGCCTGTTTGCACTGAGTGAAAGCAATTCAACCCTGCACAAATACAACACATTGCGTGTGCCTCAGTTGAAGCTGCTCGCCATAAACAACTCTCAAGTGATATATGAGCATAAACTGTATGATTCATATGGCCATGAACCAACGTGTGTAGCCAGCAATAATGCCAGGGGCTATTTCAGAGGCAAACCAGCTCTCTAATCTAAACTCCATTAGCTGGTCCAGTCTATCAATAATGATGTCTGAATCATGACCTCGATAACACCTTGTCATGGGACTACTCCCAGCTCGTTACACCGAATGACTGTTGGTGCATGTCAAAAGGCGTCATGGCTAATATTCACACCAGGTGTCTTCGCTATGGACTTGTGTCACATGGTGTCCTGGGGTGCGAAAAAAAAAAAGAGTCCACTGAATGGTTGCCAGGGTTACCGTTTGTTCACGGGTAGGCTCTGAGGGTTATTTATCATCGTTCCATACATCATCACTGTCTCTCTTTGTCTCTCCCCACCCCCCCCCCCCCGCTCCCTCTCTTTCTCCCTTTCTGAATGTTTTCACTTCTCTGTTCAAGAATATTCTCAGTGATTTTATTCAATCCTGTTTTGCTATCCTCCACCACACACACACACCGTCTATCTGTCAGTGTGGTCAGGGACTTCCAAGCTCATTCACATGTGAAAGATGCATAGTTCTGTAATTGCAGTGTTAGTGGGGCAGCGTTTGTGGGGATGTGTGTGCATCTGTGAGTGTGTGCATGTCAACCAGTCAGAGTTCCCCAGAATGTGCAGTCATGTCAAATGAAGTCATGCGTCTCCTCGTCAAATAGAACACTGGTTGGTTGGCTCACTCATTAAATTAGACACGCTATGAACAAGCCTGCAGCACATATGGAATAATGAAAATGTTCATATAGATCTGTTTCGGGTGGCATTCGCCTGGTATTTACCAAGATACTGACGTTTACATTCTGATATTAAATTATTTACCTCAATTATGTCAATTTTAAGTCAACACCGGGTAAATATGACTGTGAAATACAGCAAACGTGTACTATCTTCATTTGATGACTGTTGTCACAGAGAATTGTCCTGCACAACAGGGAATGACAATTTTTGTGTATTCAAGGTTTAAAAAGGCTTCAAATGTGTGTAATTTCCACTTTCAAATGTGGAGCGAGAGAGAGAGACACTTTCCCAAACACAAAGTGGCTAAGCTCTGGTGCCCAAACAATAGACATGTCCTGGAGCTGTTGTCAGAGGACAGACAAGGGTCCCCCAGCCACATCATAATTCACACAGGCACAAATTACCTGAGGGCCCAGCAGGAAACGGTGGCCACAGCACTCAAGGGAGTGATTTTAAAAAGCTTCTCCCACTTTCCCCAGCCTGCTACCATGAAAAGACTTTCACCCTGCCACCATACAGTGGGTGAATGCAAGCATTTCACGAGACTGGGCCTCAAAACCTAATGTCTACCACTCCACCCTGGACTTGAACAGCATTTACGACCAGGTCCACCTCTACAAGGCAGCAATCCCAACTTTTGCCAGAACCCTGAAGGACGTCACCCTCAACCGTAGCCCCAGCACCTCACGCAGGAGCAACAGAGCAACGGACGCCCCATCCAGACCAGCGAGACACCCTCTCAGACCTGCAAGACTCCCTCCTAAAGGACCTACACCCAGACCACAGCATCACCAGCCACACCCCAACCAGCTAAGACCACCCCAAGCAAACCCTGGCCACACCCCCACATCAGACCTATGCCCCTTCTGCCCCTGCGGCAAGGACCTCAACATGACAGCAGGACAAATGCCCAGGCCGTGAGCAGAGCAACAGGCCCAACCCCCACTATTACCCCCGGCCAAGCCGCATCCTGCGACCTAAGACGTATGTGTATCAGATGCTCAGCATGCTCTGCTTACAGCTAGTGTGATGGTCCAGGCCTTTAACCACACAAAAACAACAGACACGATGGAACACAAGGCTTTTACTATCTCATCCTGGAATATACAAGGTCATCTGCCTTTGAGCATGAATCCAGACTTCATCAAAGAAATTGGAAGTACAGACATTGTCATCCTATAAGAAACATGGTATAAAGGAGACGGACCCATTGGTTGACGTCTTGGTTACAGAGAGCTGGTAGTCCCATCCACCAAACTACCAGGTGTGAAACAGGGAAGAGACCCAGGGGGGTATGCTAATTTGGTATAGAGCAGACCTAACCCACTCTATTGAATTAGTCAAAACAGTAACATTTTACATCTGGCTAGAAATTAATAAGGAAAAATATCCTCACGTGTGCTACCTATATCCCCCACACTAGAATCCCCAAACTTTAACGATGACAGCTTCTCTATCCCAGAGGGGGAAATCAACAATTTCCAGGAACATGTACTTGTCTGTGGCAACCTAAATGCCAGAATTGGACAAGAACCTGACACCCTCAGCACACAGTGGGACAAACACCCACCTGGAATTGACAGCATTCTCTCCCCCATATTCCCCCCTAGACACAACTACAAGAACATAACCAACAAAAAAACAGGTCAAAATGTACATAGTCAATGGTAGGCTTTGAGGGGACTCCTATGGTAGGTACACACATAGCTCATCTCTTGGCAGTAGTACTGTAGAGTACTTTTTATCACTGACCTCTTAGGGGTGTCAGTGGACTGACTGTGAACACTATCAGATCACAGCAGAATCACACTCTACTTGAACAGAGCTTTGCTCAGTCATGAGGCATCAAAGCCAAAGGTGCGGAATAATATTAAGACATGTTATAGATGGAAGGAAAGTAGTGTGGAACTCTACCAACAAACAATTAGGCAACAACAAATTCAATCCATTCTAGACAATTTCCTGGACAAAATGTTTCACTGTAATAGTGATGGTCTAAACTTGGCAGTACAAAACCTAAACAGTATATTTGACCTCTCTGCTTCCCTATCAAATCTAAACATTTCAAGCAGACAACTTAATTAACAACAATGACAAATGGGTTTGATAAAGAATGCAAAAAACCTAAGAAAGAAATTGAGAACTATTCAACCAAAAACATAGAGAACCAGAAAACCTGAGCCTACGGCTTCACTATGGTGAAGAAATCATCTATGAAAAAATAAGGAACAGCACGTCAGAAATCATCTCAATGTAATTGAAGAATCCATAGAATATAACCACTTCTGGGAAAATTGGAAACAAACAACAACACAAATAATTATCTATCCAAAACTGAGATGTATGGATGAACCACTTCTTCATTCTTTTTGGCTCTATAAAAAAGAATAAACAGCAAAAACATATGCCTGATCAAAAATAAATCCTAGAATCAACTATTAAAGACTACCAGAACCCACTGGATTCTCCAATTACATTGAATGAACTACAGGACAAAATAAAAACCCTCCAACCCAAAATGGCCTGTGGGGTTGATGGTATCCTAAATTAAATGATAAAATATACAGACCACAAATTCCAATTGGCTATACTTTAACATCATCCTCTGCATATTCCCCAATATCTGGAACCAAGGACCGATCACCCCAATCCACAAAAAGTGGAGACAAATTTGACCCCAATAACTACCGTGGAATATGCGTCAACAGCAACCTTTGGAAAATCTTCTGCCTTATCATTAAGAGCAGGCTCCTACATTTCCTCAGTGAAAACAATGTACTGGGGCTCTGTTCACAAACAGAGCCCCAGGACCGCAACACAATTAGACCCAACCAAATCATGAGAAAGCAAAAATATGATTTCTTGACACATTGGAAAGAATTAACAAAAAAACAGCAAACTAGAATGATATTTGGCCCTAAAGAAAGAGTACACAGTGGCAGAATACCTGACCACTGTGACTGACCCAAAAATTTAAGGAAATCGTTGACTATGTACAGACTCAGTGGGCATAGCCTTGCTATTGAGAAAGGCCGCCAAAGGCAGACCTGGCTCTCAAGAGAAGACAGGCTATGTGCACACTGCCCACAAAATGAGGTGGAAACTGAGCTGCACTTCCTAACCTCCTGTCAAATGTATGACCATATTAGAGACCCATATTTCCCTTAGATTACACACACACACACACCCACAAAGAAACTCCCATATCTACTGGGTGAAATACCAGTGTGTCATTACAGCAGCCAGTGAAGAACAAACACCATTGTAAATGAAACCTATATTTGTTTATTTATTTTTTCCCTTTTGTACTTTGAACTATTTGCACATCATTACAACACTGGATATAAAATGTAATATGACATTTGACATGTCTTTTATTCTTTTGTAAGTGTAATGTTTACTGTACATTTTTTGTTGATTATATATTCCACGTGAGTGAGTGAGACCACGTGTATCTCTATCCTCACCTTGGCGTACTACTAGTGCGGGCTCTGTCACAACAGCAGGTGAATTACCATGAGCAACAGAGCACTCAAGGATTACCCTCATGTAGGATTACCACACCTTTTGTGTGTGTAATTGTGTGTTTAAGCGTGGGTAAATGTGTGTGTGTGTGTGTAGAGAGTGAGGCTGACGTACAGCTAGCTATAAGCTGCTTTCCCCCATTTTAGCATTTTCTTCCGTTTTTGTATGCATTGTGCCTCGAAAAGCCTTTCAAAATGTCATATAGAGTTCCAACTGCCCTCTAAAACACATCTCCACCATAGTTGTGCTGCTTTGCCTTTGGCACCACCGTATTCTGTGTGTCAGGACAACGCAGGGAGTTGGAATGTCAATGTCATTTGATGAAGGCTACGGTACACACTGCAACGCATTGGAGTGAATCATGTAGCTAGAACTTTCCTCCTTCTTCTCATCTTCCATTGTCCTCCAAGAGTTGCGAAGGACCGTGTCTGTCACATGTCCAGTTTGCTTTATTCGTGCATCTTGGTTGGAAAACGAGGTAGCGACAGTATGCCTTTTCCCCTGTGTGTGTGTGTGTGTCATGATGATAATACCACTCGGACGCTTTTATCCAAAATAACTTCCATTTTAGTATACACTGAGTGTACAAAACATTAGGAACACTTGCTCTTTTCATGACATCGACCGACCAGGTGAATCCAGGTGAAAACTATGATCCCTTATTGTTAAATCCACTTCAATCAGTGTAGATGAAGGGGAGGAGACGGGTTAAAGAAGGATTTTTAAGTCTTAAGACAATTGGATTGTGTATGTTTGCCATTCAAAGGGTGAATGGGCAAGACAAAAGATTCAAGTGCCTTTGAACGGGGTACGGTAGTAGGTGCCAGGTGCCAGGTGCACCGGTTTGAATGTGTCAACTGCAGCGCTGCTGGGTTTTTCCACACGCAACAGTTTCCCGTGTGTATCAAGAATGGTCCACCACCCAAAGGACATCCAGCCAACTTGACACAACTGTGAGAAGCATTGGCGTCAACTTGTAGAGTCCATGCCCCGACGAATTGAGACTGTTTCTGAGGGCCCCCGGGGGGTGCAACTCAATATTAGGAAGGTGTTCCTAATGGTTTGTAGACTCTGTGTATGTGACCTCAGCAGGAATCGAACCCAAAACCCTGTCATTGCTAGCGCCACACGCTTTACCAACTGAGCCACACGGCACTTCCACTCCCTGTCCCTGTGTCTTCCCATGCAGGCCCAGACCTGCGGTGTCTATCTGTCCTGAGCTGCAGGCCCAGGTGTTACACTGCTACAAAGAGAACCAGCAGCAGACTCTCCACTGCTCCACCGTGGCCAAGGAGTACATGGATTGCATCCAAGCTGCCAAGAAGGTACGCAACTGTGTGTGTGTGTGTGAGGTCGACCGATTAATCGGAATGGACGATTAATTAGGGCCGTTTTCATAATAATCGGAAATCTGTGTTTTTGGGCGACGATTTCCGATTATTAAAAAAAATATATATTTTTTTTTTATACCTTTTAATTAACTAGACAAGTCAGTTATGAACACATTCTTATTTTCAATGACTGCCTAGGAACTGTGGGTTAACTGCCTTGTTCAGGGGCAGAACGACAGATTTTCACCTTGTCAGCTCAGGGTTCCAATCTTGCAACCGTACAGTTAACTAGTCCAACGCTCTAACCATTGCACTCCACGAGTAGCCTACCTGTTACACGAATGCAGTTGAAGCCAAGGTAAATTGCTAGCTAGCATTAAACTTATCTTTATAAAAAACAATCAATCATAATCACTAGTTATAACTACTAATCCAGTTTAGCAGGCAATATTAACCAGGTGAAATTGTGTAATTTCTCCTGCGTTCATTGCACACAGAGTCAGGGTTAATGCAACAGTTTGGGCTGCCTGGCTCATTGCGAACTAATTTGCCAGAAATGTACGTAATTATGACATACATTGAAGGTTGTACAATGTAACAAGAATATTTAGACTTAGGGATGCCACCCATTAGATGAAATACCGAACGGTTCCGTATTTCACTGAAATAATAAATGTTTGGTTTTCGAAATTATAGTTTCCGGTTTCTATCATATTAATGACCAAAGGCTCATATTTCTGTGTGTTATTATGTTATAATTAAGTCTGATTTGATAGAGCAGTCTGACTGAGCAGCAGCAGGCCCGTAATCATTCATTCAAACAGCACTTTCGTGCGTTTTGCCAGCAGCTCTTCGCAAAAACAGCGCTGTTTATGACTTCAAGCCTATCAGCCTAATGGCTGGTGTAACCAATGTGAAATGGCTAGCTAGTTAGCTGGGTGTGCGCTAATACCGTTTCAAACGTCACTCGCTTTTAGATTTGGAGTAGTTATTCCCCTTGCGCTGCAAGGGCCGCGGCTTTTGTGGAGCGATGGGTAACGATGCTTCGAGTCTGGCTGTTGTCGATGTGTTCCTGGTTCGAGCCCAGGTAGGGGAGAGGGATGGAAGCTATACTGTTACACTGGAAATACTAAAGTGCCTATAAGAACATCCAATAGTCAAAGGTATATGAAATACAAATGGTATAGAGAGAAATAGTCCTATAAATACTATATTAACTACAACCTAAAAGCTCTTACCTTTCATATGTTCTCATGTTCTGAGCAAGGAACTTAAACGTTAGCTTTTTACATGGCACATATTTTACATGGCACATATTACTTTCTTCTCCAACACTTTGTTTTTGCATTATTTAAACCAAATTGAACATGTTTCATTATTTATTTGAGGCTAAATTGATTTGATTGATGTTTTATGTTAAGTTAAAATAAGTGTTAATTCAGTATTGTTGTAATTGTCATTATTACAAATAAAAAAATTGTCCGATTTAATCGGTATCGGCTTTTTTGGTCCTCCAATAATCGGTATCGGTGTTGAAAAATCATAATCGGTCGACCTCTAGAGTGTGTGTGGCGGGGTGTGCTCTTCAGCTGTGCGTATGCATGCACTGGAGGGGTGTGTGTGTGTGTATTAACTAGTTTCTATCCATGTTTCCCTCAAACCATTCTAGAATCATGTTTTCATGTTTTCATAGTGTGCCTTTCCCTAAAAATCCAAGAAGTGTTTTTTTACTTGCATTTTCCAATGTTGAGTTATACTATTGAATACTGGAGTGTTGTGAAGGCTTAGGAGATGCATCGTCAATACAGAGCATGTCAGTATAATGAACTATGTGGTACAGGCATTATCAAAACTACATTTTACCAAATCGATTAACTTCACAGACGAATAAGCCACTTTATCGTTGACTGTAAATGCATTTGCATCATTTGAGCATTTTTTTAATGTGCTGGTACGAAGTCTCCAACTGTGCGCTGTGTTTTGGAACAATTTGATAGTGAAATGACACTTATTAGCATGGTAAAATCCATTTTGGCACTCTGTGCTTTTGAAATGCATTCTTTTCTCAGCCAATTCTATTCAGAAAGCATTTCAACAACATCGCGTTCCTCCTCAAAGTGCTCATATCTCCACTTCATTCCATCAAAACCAAATAATGAATCAACCAATTTGCACATTGTTATTGGGACTGAAAAGCACTGATTTACTTCCAGGAAAAGATAAAAGAAACCAAACAACAATGGCTGCATTTGACGGTTTAAACTGACAATAAAGCAAAGGAAAGCACACAAAAAAAGGCAATCAGTCATTTTTAGCTTGTATCAAAAGACCCATTCTGGATATTGAGATGAGAGTAGTTGTATTTTTTGAAAAGGCTGTGTTTTTTTTTTGTGTTATTGAGTGTTTTGAAGGAGTAGAAGCATGTTTAATACAAGCTGCTAGTTTAATTCCCGATTTCAGTATGGCATAACATTGAACCAGAGAGAAAGAAAGTGAAAGAGAGTGAGGGAAATTAAGACCGGGAGAGAGGCCTCAACCCTAATCAAAGATGAAATCTCTGTCTCTGACTCTGTCTCACCTCATGGAATGAGGGAATGAGGGAGCGGGAGGAGTATTGGCACTGAAAGCTTGGCTGCTGCAGTCCTATCTGGCTGTTAGCCAATAGGAATTGGCTTGGCGCCCACACGACCCTTGCGGGATGAAAAAGTAGTGATTCTCATCCCCGACCACTCACTCACTGACTCACCATATCGTAATGGGAGACGGATGAGGTTTTCACCATGGACAGTGGAGTAAGCACAGATGTTATGTTATGGGGATGTATGACTTGGTTAGGGAGAAGATAATAGTGATTTCTATGTTGATATTCTCAACTGAACTGCACAGCAGAATACTGTTACTGTAGTGACCTGTTGAAGGACATGGCAAGTTGGAAGCCAAATTACGTGTTGTCAAAGTGTGTGGCTTTATACAAAGTTTGAATAGTTCAGAGCAATGTACTGTAGCATTGCATATCATCTCTCTCTCTCGCTCTCCCTCCTCTCTCTCTTTCTCCATTTCCTCTCTTTCTCACCTTCCCAATTTGTCCTCCAGCTCTGATCCACCAATTTTTGGACATCCTTGCCTCTGTCACTTTTCATCAATCTCTTCTCCTCCACTTCCCTCCCTCTATCCCTCCCTCCTGATAAAGAAAAAACCTTTTCCGCTGTCCATCCCACCACACTTTGTCACATTAGTGTGTACATTAGCTTCGATTCGCTGCACCACCCACCAAGACATTCCCATTAGGCCTTGGCTAGGCTAGGTTCGCAAGTCTGTCTCCTGTTCTCAGTCATTTGAATGGTTCAGCAGCATATGTTAGCTAAAGCTAACGTGTTAGCTGAGCTAAGGTGCTGGCTCTCAGGCCCTTGGGGGTAACCAAGCTGCCATTCAGCTTTCGACCCAGTTGTCCCCATTTTCAACATGGCGTCATGCTTGAGTTGGGCCATCTTCATTGCCGGTGGTACAGTAGCGCCCTTGTGTTCTCATCCATTTTTGGGAGAGGATAGTAAGTGATTGAGTGGGGGAAAGAATGATTATTGGGGGCAGTCGAAGGCCCCCCTGACACACACTATTCATTTTGGAACTTTTTTTTTGTCTAGTCTTAGTAATTTTGACTTAAATGTCATTTTAATTATGATTTAGTCAAGTTATTGTCAAAAACAGTCGCCATTTTAGTCAAATCACATTTGTATCGCCTCATTATACAACAGGTTGGTCTAATATTGAATGCTGATTGGTTAAAACCACATTCCAGCCAGTGTCTTTTTCACAAGTTACCACCGGCTAAATCTATGACGTTAAAATGCCTATTTTCATCCAACTGCACAATCCAATGTCTCATCAGCCCAGCCAAGCAATTTATAAACTTGATCTCCACTATAAAAAGCATCTAGACATGATCTCACATTTATTATAGACTAACATTTCGTTTTCAACAGTGGAGTTATGTATAAACCTTGCTGTCGGTCTCTCTGACATTTGCAGTATTGTTTCAATATTCAAATTTGATCTCCAGCTGTCCCATGGTAATGAACGTGTCGGGACGAGACAAACAGGCAGGCAGCGTTTCTCAGCCAGTTGAAATCATGAATCAGCTGGCATAGTTTTTATGGATATATACAAAGAAATGTCAATTGTAAAAATGTAAAACAAAACAAAGTGCAGCTAGTTTGCAATCTTTCCAGCTTCAGTTTGAAGTGATTGTGTTACTGTGTTGTTGGCTAGCTCCTCTGAACAACAGTGTCCTGACGCGTGAGCACATTTTCGCGCCTCATTAGCTCATTGTTACCCAAATAAATGTCTCTACAAAACAGCTTAAGCAAATGCTGCTACTTTTTTTTTTATCAACCTTTTTTTTTTACCTTTTTTTTTCTCCCCAATTTCGTGGGATCCAATTGTTAGTAGTTACTATCTTGTCTCATCGCTACATATTAAGCAAATGTTGCTACTTTAAAAAATATATATTTTACCCCCTTTTTCTCCCCAATTTCATTGTATCCAATTGTTAGAAGTTACTATCTTGTCTCATCGCTACAACTCTTGTACGGGCTCGTACGACCTCCGAAACACAACTAACCAAGCAGCACTGCTTAACACAGCGCGCATCCAACCCGGAAGCCAGCCGCACCAATGTGTCGGAGGAAACACAGTGCACCTGGAGACCTGGTTAGCGTGCACTGCGCTCGGCCCCTCACAGTAGTCACTAGTGCGCGATGAGACAACCCGGACGACGCTAGGCCAATTGTGCATCGCCCCATGGACCTCCCGGTCGCGGCCGGCTGCGACAGAGCCTGGGCTCAAACCCAGAGTCTCTGGTGGCACAGCTAGCACTGCGATGCAGTGCCTTAGACCACTGCGCCACCCGGGAGGCCCAAATGCTGCTACTTTGCTGTTATTCTGTCTGACGTGACTGTTCGTTGTAGTTGGCTAGCTAGCAAGCAAGGGATAAGAACGTTGCCAGCCAGTATAGCAATGGAACATTTAGAACGAACGACTGGACTATATCTTGTGGAAGGATGAAATAGTATGAATAAATTCATCCAAATAACGTTTTTAATTAAAAACTAATTTTATTTAATATGTTGGTAATGCCCTCAAAGCCGGTGTTTGGACGAAATATTGGACTTTGTCTCGGGCCGAACAACACCCGTGCCAATATATCCTCCAAACACTGGCTTCTCGGGCATTATCACTTAATTAACCTATAGCAGACACAATCATTGACTTCCGTGTCCACAGACATTCATAGCCTTGTCCGACCAACACATTTTTCTGCATAATATCATATCTTCCCAACAGCATAAATATGACAAACATATGTAATAATAATATATTAATCTATAACAATTATCTGTCCACGTAAATTCCTAATTCATCCTACATATTGCACAGAGATCATTTTGTCTCATTTTGTTTCAGTCCAAATGAAATTAAAAATATTTTTTGTTCAGTTGTAGTTTTTTTCTGGTCTATTAAGTCAGTTAGTCTTGTCAATTTCCACTGAAAAATAGGTAATATTTTAGTAACTCATTTTGTTGACGAAATTAACACTGCTGGCACATTCCGGGCTGCCTGACATGGTTAGTGCTTGGATGGGGGATCAAGTGGAGAACTGCTGTATTTATGGTTACAGCGTCTAAGGCACTGCATCTCGGTGCAAGAGGTGTCACTATAGTACCTGGTTCGTATCCAGGCTGTATCACATCAGGCCGTGATTGGGAGTCCCAAATGGCGGCACACAATTGTCCCAGCGTCGTCCGGGTTTGGCCAGAGTAAGCCGTCATTGTAAATAAGAATTTGTTCTTAACTGACTTGCCCAGTTAATTGTCATGTATTTGTAGTCCTCTACAGAAGATATATATACTGAACTGACTATGCACAGACTGTCAATCAAGTGATGACAGCACATACAACAAAGTTGTCAGCTAAGATAGTGAAAATCTTCCACTCTACCTTTCTTCGGCAGTTACCAGGCCAACAAGTGCACAATTGTCCAACTTGTTTGAGGTAATGTGTTTCTCAGGGTTCAGTCCGCTGGCATTATTTGTATGACGTTCGAATTTTTTTGTCAACGGTATTCCACTTCCGGGTGGATGGTGATAAAAGCTAAATACTCAGTAAACCCACAGGTCTGTTGATAGTTTAAGCATACAAACCCATCCTATCCCTATAAATACGGATGCTTAATAGTTTGCTGGTGTAGGTGGGTACAGGTCAATGTTCTCTCCAATTCAATTACATTTTCCATTCATCAGTTTTTGTGATGGGGTCACTGTGGTGCAAATGGTGCTCTGTTACCGAACAGAACTTGTATTGATGTCCTAACTCTCTTCAGCCACTTAACGTACCTGCAGCAATTATTAGGTTGGAAAGACTTGGGAATTGTCCCAGCCAAATACTTAATCTGAGCCCTCTCATTTAAACCATGCCATCTAATCATCCCATAACTGGAAATAGGTTCCAAAAACTTCTCACCTGTCCAACTCAATATGCGGTGAGCATTCTCTCACAAAATGGCTGCCAAGCTGCGTCACCCAGTTGGTGTCTACAAAGCTGGGCAGCCATTTTGGAGGTGACTCATCCCCACGGAGTGATACAGATCGTGAGTTACAAAAACCATTGCCTTCGGTGCAATTTCATAATATAACATTAGTTGCAGACAAAACAGTAGGCGTATAATTTTGTATATATATTTTTTGGGCTGAAGTGCTAGAAAAAGTAAAAACATCGCACTCTTTTCAGCTAAATGCATCCAACTAAAGAGAAACGGCAACATTGGACACAGCTATCTTCTGCTTTTGTGGTGGGCAACAATGTGTCGCTCGACACTCAAGCTCTCTCAGCATTGAAAACTTTGCCAGATAACTTTGGAGCTCTTTTGATAATTATTCTTTGGAGTGTTTAAGATATTTTAAAGTGGCCTCTTTCTTCACTACTCAGGCATGTTGAAAAGGAGGCTTACTACAAAATAAACGCTTCTTTTTCATCTCTTTGTCCGATTGATGTTTCCTCCATTCTGTGGACGTCTTTGAGTTTGTTCTGAAGGTTTGGACTGTGTCTGTCTGTCTGCTTCTGCTTGCCTGTACGATGTCTGTAACTATCTCAAATTGTGTATTTATGCCTTTCTCTTTGCTTGTCATTATCTCCATCTCTCTGTTCATCCCATTTCCTGTCACTGTGCTCTTTTATGTCATTGACAGACCTGTGATGATGAGGGCCTTGTCCCCCTTTTCCTCCTCCGTCCCCTCCCCTCTCTGTTCCATCCACAAAAGACAGAGAGGGCAATCCCGTGACGACCCTTCATGTGCCCAGCATTTCAAGTGTTTCCCGTCGGTCGGTTATTGTCATGCATATGAGACCTTCTCATGGTGTGGGTCACAGGGAAATGTCAGTGGACCAAGGCGGTGGCTTATCGTTTCTTCCTCACATGAACCCTAGAGTGGCCATTTTTTGTATATATTTTTTTTGTCTGCTCGTTGCTTTTCTGAAAGCTGGGGAGACGGCGTCTTTTATGTTGTTCTTATTTCATGTGTCAGTGGGAGAGGTGCAGTCTTTCTTCTTTGTATTGGTTTTTACCTTCCCCAAGGATGGGTGTGTGCATGTGCGTGCGTTTGTGTATACTTGTGCGCGTGCCTCAACCTCGGCCAATTAAAACTCATATTCAAGAACGTCCTTTTTAAAATCATCACTTTAGCAAGAGGCGTGTAGAACTCCATAGTCAACGGCTAGCATAAACAGCACTTATGAAGCATGCTAATGCTAACGGCGAGGCCTTTGAAACCCCATCAGCTGCAGGTGGCAACGTCTGTCTATTTCACACACTTAACCCTTCACCTCTCTCCTGAATACAGCGTTTCAACACCGTTTACCGAATGTGAGTGTATCTGTAGTATGGAGCTGGATAAGTGGGTTTCCCAGTGCCACTCAGTATCTACTGTCATTAGGTGGGTAAGTGGGTTTCCCAGTGCCACTCAGTATCTACTGTCATTAGGTGGGTAAGTGGGTTTCACAGTGCCACTCAGTATCTACTGTCATTAGGTGGGTAAGTGGGTTTCACAGTGCCACTCAGTATCTACTGTCATTAGGTAGGTAAGTGGGTTTCCCAGTGCCACTCAGTATCTACTGTCATTAGGTGGGTAAGTGGGTTTCACAGTGCCACTCAGTATCTACTGTCATTAGGTGGGTAAGTGGGTTTCACAGTGCCACTCAGTATCTACTGTCATTAGGTGGGTAAGTGGGTTTCACAGTGCCACTCAGTATCTACTGTCATTAGGTGGGTAAGTGGGTTTCACCATGCCACTCAGTATCTGTCATTGGGTGGGTAAGTGGGTTTCACAGTGCCACTCAGTATATACTGTCATTAGGTGGATAAGTGGGTTTCACAGTGCCACTCAGTATCTATTGTCATTAGGTGGGTTTCCCAGTGCCACTCAGTATCTACTGTCATTAGGTGGGTTTCACAGTGGCACTCAGTATCTACTGTCATTAGGTGGGTGTGTGGGTTTCCCAGTGCCGCTCAGTATCTACTGTCATTAGGTGGGTAAGTGGGTTTCACAGTGCCACTCAGTATCTACTGTCATTAGGTGGGTAAGTGGGTTTCACAGTGACACTCAGTATCTATTGTCATTAGGTGGGTAAGTGGGTTTCTCAGTGCCACTCAGTATCTACTGTCATTAGGTAGGTAAGTGGGTTTCACAGTGCCACTCAGTATCTATTGTCATTAGGTGGGTAAGTGGGTTTCTCAGTGCCACTCAGTATCTACTGTCATTAGGTGGGTAAGTGGGTTTCACAGTGCCACTCAGTATCTACTGTCATTAGGTGGGTAAGTGTGTTTCACAGTGCCACTCAGTATCTATTGTCATTAGGTGGGTAAGTGGGTTTCCCAGTGCCACTCAATATCTACTGTCATTAGGTGGGTTTCACAGTGGCACTTAGTCTCTACTGTCATTAGGTGGGTGTGTGGGTTTCCCAGTGCCGCTCAGTATCTACTGTCATTAGGTGGGTAAGTGGGTTTCACAGTGCCACTCAGTATCTACTGTCATTAGGTGGGTAAGTGGGTTTCACAGTGACACTCAGTATCTATTGTCATTAGGTGGGTAAGTGGGTTTCTCAGTGCCACTCAGTATCTGTCATTAGGTAGGTAAGTGGGTTTCACAGTATCTACTGTCATTAGGTAGGTAAGTGGGTTTCACAGTGCCACTCAGTATCTATTGTCATTAGGTGGGTAAGTGGGTTTCTCAGTGCCACTCAGTATCTACTGTCATTAGGTAGGTAAATGGGTTTCACAATGCCACTCAGTATCTACTGTCATTAGGTGGGTAAGTGGGTTTCTCAGTGCCACTCAGTATCTACTGTCACTAGGTGGGTAAGTGGGTTTCTCAGTGCCACTCAGTATCTACTGTCATTGGGTGGGTAAGTGGGTTTCACAGTGCCACTCAGTATCTACTGTCATTAGGTGGGTAAGTGGGTTTCCCAGTGCCACTCAGTATCTACTGTCATTAGGTGGGTAAGTGGGTTTCACAGTGCCACTCAGTATCTACTGTCATTAGGTGGGTAAGTGGGTTTCACAGTGCCACTCAGTATCTACTGTCATTAGGTGGGTAAGTGGGTTTCACAGTGCCACTCAGTATCTACTGTCATTAGGTGGGTAAGTGGGTTTCACAGTGACACTCAGTATCTATTGTCATTAGGTGGGTAAGTGGGTTTCTCAGTGCCACTCAGTATCTGTCATTAGGTAGGTAAGTGGGTTTCACAGTATCTACTGTCATTAGGTAGGTAAGTGGGTTTCACAGTGCCACTCAGTATCTATTGTCATTAGGTGGGTAAGTGGGTTTCTCAGTGCCACTCAGTATCTACTGTCATTAGGTAGGTAAATGGGTTTCACAATGCCACTCAGTATCTACTGTCATTAGGTGGGTAAGTGGGTTTCTCAGTGCCACTCAGTATCTACTGTCACTAGGTGGGTAAGTGGGTTTCTCAGTGCCACTCAGTATCTACTGTCATTAGGCGGGTAAGTGGGTTTCCCAGTGCCACTCAGTATATATAGTCATTAGGTGGGCAAGTGGGATGTTGGAACTAGCATGTAGAATAATTGGCATTATTCAGGGGTGGGGATGGTGTAGACACAGTTATGGGGATATGAACACTCGTGCAGGTGTGTGTGTGTGTGCGCACACGCATCTCTGTGTGTTTGTGTTGAGACCCACCATTTTTGCCTCATCCAGGTAACCTGAATAGCTGGTGTGATTGAATAGGTCCAGACTTTTGCCGTGACCCAATAATATTTGTACACACCTCACCAGTGGCTTCCAACTCACCCATTAAGAAACCACTGCCCTCGGATTATAAAATAAATAGAACAATTAAAGTAAGTGACGGGGGGAGGAGAGAGAGCTGGATTTCTTAGTAGATGTTGAATAAAAAGAGAGTGGCGAGTTGACTTTAGGATTATGTGGATTTCTGGGATAGCTTCATGTAGGTGTTCCCTATGAGGTTATTCAAGGGTGAGTGTACAGTACCAGTCAAAGGTTTGGACACACCTACTCATTCAATGTTTTTATTTATTTTTTACTATTTTCTACATTGTAGAATAACAGTGAAGGCATCAAAACTATGAAATAACACATATGGAATTGTGTAGTAACCAAAAACGTGTTAAACAAATCAAAATATATTTTAGATTCTTCAAAGTAGCCACCCTTTGCCTTAATGACAGCTTTGCACACTCTTGGCATTCTCTCAAACAGCTTCACCTGAAATGCTTTTCCAACCGTCTTGAAGGAGTTCCCACATAATATGAGAACTTGTTGGATGCTTTTCTATCACTCTGCGGTCCAACTCATCCCAAACCATCTCAATTGGGTTGAGGTCAGGTCATCTGATGCAGCACTCCTATCACCGACAGTGTCACCAGCAAAGCACTATCACACCTCGTCCTCCATGCTTCACTGTGGGAACCAGACATGTCGGAGATACTCCGTTCACCTACTCTGCGTTTCACAAAGACATGGCTGTTGGTACCAAAAATCTAAAATTTGGGCTCATCAGACCAAAGGACAGATTTTCACCAGTCTAATGTCCATTGCTCGTGTTGCTTGGCTCAAGCAAGTCTCTTCTTCTTATTGTTGTTCTTTAGTAGTGGTTTCTTTGCAGCAATTCGACCATGAAGGCCTGATACACGCAGTTTCCTTTGAGCAGTTGATGTTGAGATGTGTCTCTTACTTGAACTCTGTGAAGCATTTATTTGGACTGCAATTTCTGAGGCTGGTAACTCCAATGAACTTATCCTCTGCAGCAGAGGTAACTCTGGGTCTTCCTGTGGCTGTCCTCATGAGGTCCAGTTTCATCAAAGCTCTTGATATTTTTTGCGTCTGCACTTGAGGAAATGTTCAAAGTTCTTGACATTTTCCGGATTGACTGACCTTCATGTCTGAAAGTAATGATGGACTGTAATTTCTCTCTTCTTATTTGAGTTTTTCTTGCCATAATATGGTCTTTTACCAAATAGGGCTATCTTCTGTATACGAACCCTAGCTTGTCACAACGCAACTGATCGGCTCAAACGCAATAAAAAATAAAGAAATTACACAAATTAACTTTTAACAAGGCACACCTGTTAATTGAAAAGTGTTCCAGGTGACTACCTCATGAAGCTTGTTGAGAGACTGCCAAGAGTGTGCAAAGCTACCATCAAGGCAAAGGGTGGCTACTTTGAAGAATCTCAAATATAATATATTTTGATTAACACTTTTTTGGTTACTACATGACTCCATATCTGTTATTTCGTAGTTTGTATGTCTTCACTATTTTCTACAATGTAGAATAACTTGTACTGCAGGTATAGATTTGGTTGTTCTTTTTTGATAAAAAATATTCAGAAACTACATATTATACTCATTACTGTATACTCTTGTTTACTATCATTACATGTACTTGAATGGGTATGTATACAACTAGTTTTCTTCAAGGCCACAGCAGAGCTTGATTTTCTTCTTCAGCCCTCTACCATACGTTCTTTCATTTGGTCTTTCGTTTGTTTGTTTGTTTTGTTTGTTCGTTTGTTTCGGTGTTTGTTCATTCAGTCATTCATTCAGTCATTCGTTCATTCTCTCCCCTTTCTCTATTCCCCTCCTCTGTATTCAGCCTTAACTCCATTGTTTCTCCATCTCATTCACAGTGGGTGTAGCAGTAACTTTACGAGTGGTATCAAACCAAGGATCACCATTCCATGAAAAACTGCAGTTCGGCTCATCTGTGGCCTAGTGGCTAGTGCTAACACAAGGCCTCAAATGTGTGTGTTCTTGCGTGGCATGAGTGCATCCATGCATGTGTGTATGAACACTACAGGATACAAATGGCCAACAGATTGCAGACAGTGCCCCCTTTTATCAATCCCCTTTATATGTAAGTGCAATAAGTGGACTAGGTTTTGTGTTACTGTTTGTCTCTCATGGGTTTCAGATGGTATTTATACAGCACAATGACAGAGAGGGGGAAAAGAGCGAGCCTGTCTGCCGCCACTCATATGATAAATTCATCCCCATTCAGGACAAGGAGCACAGTAGAACACTCAAGCCAATACACACACGCACTCTATCAGTCACACCACGACAGTATGCAATCCATACTGAAACCTATGAACAGCCATCTCCTTAATGTACGATTCTCAGTCGGGTAATTGCATGTCATGTGATCAGGCCATTCATTTAGATGGGTGGTGATGACCTGTGTGACTGTAGGATGGTGATGAAGCAAGCGCATGCACTCACACGCACGCATGCACGCACACACACGCATGCACGCACACACAGACACAAACGCTAAAAGGTTCTACATGGTTAGGACTGTGGTGGTCACGAAATTTCGTCAGCTGGTGATTGTCAAGCAAATAACTGTCGGTCTCATGGTAATTGACCGTAAATGAACATAAACACATTTAGCATCTTCAGGATTCTACACACAGCCAACAAACCACTGATGCAAACCTTTTGAACATCTACATTTTAGAAAGTCTAATAAATCCATGTAATATAGCCTAAACCTTCACAATAAAGTCATTATTTATTTGAGACAAGTCTAAAGAAAAATGATATGAAGAAAATGTAGTCTATTTCAGAAGAACAGAATAGCATACTCTGAGTTGTCCTTATGTTAGGCCCTGATCTGGCTATACCATACGGGTGTAGGCTACACTAGCTCATTTAGCAGAAAATATTTGCTCAGAATTCTGTGGTATTATTTTATATTAAGAATACAATTGAACAAAGCTGAATGAAATAGAAAGGATATTTGCTTCAAACGATTTGAGAGAGTGCCCACATGGGGCTATTCTGTGTTGAGCAGTTAACAAAGAAATAGGTACTCCTATATGCTTTATTTAGAGTTACTAATATAACTTTAGTGGTTCTACAAACGTTGGGCTGTATGTTTTGATTTTCAATACATTGTAAGGCTGCATGATGCGACTAATTATGATTTGTAAAAAAGTAGCTTGAAAGGCATGAGCTCTGCTTAGTTTTTTTGGCGCAGGCTGTACACACTTCATCAGTCTCTCATTCACAATTTGAGAAGCACTTGATAATGCCTCGAGTTTTCCAGCAGCATACCCTTTGTGTGGCCGTAATGCCCCCTAAAAATACCCATGCGTTTTGCAGCCCTTCTCACTGCCTGCTCCGAAGCATCTCATCTCAATCATCACGTGATCTTTTGAGCAGGCAGCACTCGCAGGCCACAGGTGAAGACAGACACATCGGGGACGCAACTGCGAGCGTCCTTATTCAATTCTGACGTGCATATTGAAGATATTGGAAGAACTGTCCACATGTACTTTTTGTCAGCCAATAAGATGAGTAGGCTTTACGAACAGCAAAAGCACTAGCCTATGTCAATCTACTATCCCCATTTACAAAAGTTGACCTATTCTGTGCGAGAAATAAATATTCCAAACATAGTCTGGGATAGTTGTGGGATGCGATAGATCACAAATTAATACAACAACAACAAAAAAAAATTTACACAGAGGCTGATGCAACAGACCGTTTAGCTTAAAATGTTTTTAAAACTATTAGGCTATTTATTAACATTATAAGCGCAGCAATGCGCACACGGCAGTATGCAATGAGCACAAATGTTCCATTTGGAGAAAACACCATTATCAAAAGTGACCGCAAATGCGATTATGCATGTAAAGGTGTATTTTTATGGTGAAAATTATCTTCCCAAACTTGTAACTCTGACTGAAATTTTTTCCCATTCCTCCTTGCAAAACAGCTCGAGCTCAGTGAGGTTGGATGGAGAGCATTTGTGAACAGCAGTTTTCAGTTCTTTCCACAGATTCTCGATTGGATTCAGGTCTGGACTTTGACTTGGCCATTCTAACACCTGGATATGTTTATTTTTGAACCATTCCATTGTAGATTTTGCTTTATGTTTTGGATCATTGTCTTGTTGGAAGACAAATCTCAGTCCCAGTCTCAGGTCTTTTGCAGACTCCATCAGGTTTTCTTCCAGAATGGTCCTGTATTTGGCTCCATCCATCTTCCCATCAATTTTAACCATCTTCCCTGTCCCTGCTGAAGAAAAGCAGGCCCAAACCATGATGCTGCCACCACCATGTTTGACAGTGGGGATGGTGTGTTCAGCTGTGTTGCTTTTACGCCAAACATAACGTTTTGCATTGTTGCCAAAATGTTCAATTTTGGTTTCATCTGACCAGAGCACCTTCTTCCACATGTTTGGTGTGTCTCCCAGGTGGCTTGTGGCAAACTTTAACCGACACTTTTTATGGATATCTTTAAGAAATGGCTTTCTTCTTGCCACTCTTCCATAAAGGCCAGATTTGTGCAATATACGACTGATTGTTGTCCCATGGACAGAGTCTCCCACCTCAGCTGTAGATCTCTGCAGTTCATCCAGAGTGATCATGGGCCTCTTGGCTGCATCTCTGATCAGTCTTCTCCTTGTATGAGCTGAACGTTTAGAGGGACGGCCAGGTCTTGGTAGATTTGCAGTGGTCTGATACTCCTTCCAGTTCAATATTATCGCTTGCACAGTGCTCCTTGGGATGTTTAAAGCTTGGGAAATCTTTTTGTATCCAAATCTGGCTTTAAACTTCTTCACAACAGTATCTCGGACCTGCCTGGTGTGTTCCTTGTTCTTCATGATGCTCTCTGCACTTTTGACGGACCTCTGAGACTATTACAGTGCAGGTGCATTTATACGGAGACTTGATTACACACAGGTGGATTGTATTTATCATCATTAGTCATTTAGGTCAACATTGGATCATTCAGAGATCCTCACTGAACTTCTGGAGAGAGTTTGCTGCACTGAAAGTAAAGGGGCTGAATAATTTTGCACGCCCAATTTTTCAGTTTTTGATTTGTTAAAAAAGTTTGAAATATCCAATAAATGTCGTTCCACTTCATGATTGTGTCCCACTTGTTGTTGATTCTTCACAAAAAAAATAGTTTTATATCTTTATGTTTGAAGCCTGAAATGTGGCAAAAGGTCGCAAAGTTCAAGGGGGCCAAATACTTTCGCAAGGCACTGTACATCCTTTGTAAAGCTGATTTAAAGTGCTTAATTTTAAGAAGTTAGTTGGTCACTTTAGTTGTGATACAAACCTTATCAAAACATATAGGCCTATGGGCTAGGCTACATGAGGTGTGTGACTGTGATTAGAAAAAGTCACAAAAAAAGGCAATGTTTCTTGCCCTAAGCTGGGCATCATTCACAAGTGGTAATATATAATACTTGTGATAATATATAATTCACAAGTGATCGACTAATATTGTCACCCATCAGACTATTCTTGTCTTCACATATGCTAAATAATATATGTGTGAAATTAGTTTTGATTTGGAATGGTCTAGGGAAAAAATACATCTCTGCACTTAAATTTCAAATGGAGGACTCTTTTCCTGTGGTTCATTTTCATGCCAACCAGGTAGGATATACTCCTGTTGTAAAGATAAGCAACATCACATCACTGGGGCCAAGCTTCCTGCCATCCAGGACCAAAATACTAGGGGGTGTCAGAGGAAAGCCCTATAATTGTCAGAGACTCCAGTCACCGAAGTCATAGACTTTTTTCTCTGCTACCTCACGGCAAGTGGTACCGGAGCGCCAAGTCTAAGTCCAATTGGCTCCTTAACAGCTTCTACCCCCAAGGCATAAGACCGCTGAACAATTAATAAAATGGCCACCGGACTATTACGTTGACCCCCAGCTACTCGCTGTTTATTATCTATGCATAGTCACTTCACCCCTACTTACATGTACAAATGACCTCGACTAACCTGTACCTCCGCACATTGACCCGGTACCCCCTGTATATAGCCTTGTTATTGTAATGTGTTACTTTTTATATTTGTTTTACTTTATTTGGTAAATATTGGTAACTCTTTCTTGAACTGCACTGTTGGTTAAGGGCTTGTAATTAAGCATTTCACGGTAAGGTCTACATGTTGTATTCGGCGCAAGTGACAAATAAAGTTGGATTTTATTTGAATATTTGCTTAAAATATTTGCCGGCTAATTTCCTAAAATTATCCGCTGCCATTGTCGCAAACCCTATTACTAGTGTGTTCAACCTCTTTGTGTCGTCTGAGATTCCTAAAGATTGGAAAGCGGCCGCGGTCATCCCCCTCTTCAAAGGGGGAGACACTCTAGACCCAAACTGTTACAGACCTATATCCATCCTGCCCTGCCTTTCTAAAGTCTTTGAAAGCCGAGTGATCAAACAGATCACCGACCATCTCGAATCCCACCGTACCTTCTCCGCTATGCAGTCCGGTTTCCGAGCTGGTCACAGGTGCACCTCAGCCACACTCAAGGTCCTAAACAATATCATAACCGCCATCGATAAATAACAGTACTGTGCAGCCATCTCCATTGACCTGGCCAAGGCTTTCGACTCTGTTAATCACCGTATTCTTATCGGCAAACTCAACAGCCTTGGTTTCTCTAATGACTGCCTCACCTGGTTCACTAACTACTTCTCAGAGTTCAGTGTGTCAAATTTGAGGGCCTGTTGTCCGTACCTCTGGCAGCCTCGATCGCTGCCCGCCCACCTAGCTTCACTACTTTGGACGGTTCTGACTTAGAATATGTGGACAACTACAAATACCAAGATGTCTGGCTAGACTGTAAACTCCTTCCAGACTCACATTAAGCATCTCCAATCCAAAATGATATCTAGAATTTACTTCCTATTTTGCAACAAAGCCTCCTTCACTCATGCTGCCAAACATACCCTTGTAAAACGGACTATCCTACCGATCCTTGACTTTGGCGATGTCATTTACAAAATAGCCTCCAACACTACTCAGCAAACTGGATGTAGTCTATCACCGTGCCATCTGTTTTGTCACCAAAGCCCCATATTCTACCCGCCATTGCGACCTGTATGCTCTCGTTGGCTGGTCCTCGCTACATATTCGTTGCGAAACCCACTGTCTCCAGGTCATCTAAAAGTCTTTGCTAGGTAAAGCGCCGCCTTACCTCAGCTCACTGGTCACCAAAGGAACACCCATGCACTCCAGCAGGTATATTTCACTGGTCATCCCCAAAGCCAACACCTCCGCATTGTTCCGCCTTTCCTTCCAGTTCTCTGCTGCCAATGACTGGAACGAATTGCAAAAATCACAGAAGTTGGAGACTTATACCTCCCTCACTAACTTCAAGCATCGGCTGTCAGAGCAGCTTTTCCGATCACTGCAGCTGTACACAGCCCATTCAACCAACTACCTACCTCATCCCTGTGTATACATTTTTTTTCTACTCTTTTGCACACCAGTATTTCTACTTGCACATCCACATCTGCACATCTATCACTCTGGTGTTAATTGCTAAATTGTAATTATTTATGGCCTATTAATTGCCTTACCTCCTTACTTCATTTGCACACACTGTATACAGATTTTCTATTGTGTTATTGACTGTACATTTGTTTATTCCCATGTGTAACTCTGTTGTTTTTGTTCCACTGCTGTGCTTTATCTTGGCCAGATCACAGTTGTAAATGAGAACTTGTTCAATGGCCTACCTGGTTAAATAAAGGTGAAATAAAAAAAATATTATGAAAGTTGACAATAAATATAGTAGGCCTAGCCATTAGAAAGTGATGGGATCCTCCCTTTTTTAATAGAAGCCATCACTCTGTTTTCTCGCGCAATTACATAGCCTATAGAAATGTTGTGCACCTTGAGCTCATGGGCTCTCATGAAGTGTTTGATTCGATTTTCGATTACATTTGCATTGATGTCAGAGTGATTAGAGGGACAATAGAGTGTGGAGTACCAGGCAGTTAGCAAGTTTGGTAGGCTACTAATGACTACCAGCAGCATCAGAGCTTGGAGAAGTCTAATTACCGTGACTAAACGGTAACGTGGAATTTGACTGCCTTCCTGAATCGTGACCACCAGTGTGGCGGTAATACGGTCACCACAACAACCCTATGCATGGTTAATCCGACGTCTGCAGTGGCTGTGGAGCATTTACTGTGATACGGCCACTGCAGAAGTCAGGGCATTTATACTTCTTGCACTTCACTGAGCAGAGCTGTTGTCATGGAAGTGAATCTGTATGTTTACTGGACCTCGCACCCACATCTACCGTCAACCAATCATGTCTATGCGGAGCCCTCCGCATTGTTCCAAAATTTGGGAGGCGCACGGCAATGCGGTAAGGAGCTCAATTTGGCCCCTCATACCTCTAGAGACTCCGCAATTGAGTCACACCCTCCATACGGTGCCTGCGACCACATTTTCAGATATAGAGTAAATTGGCTTTTACACACATGCTTCAGCCAATGGCATGTGTGGTGTCTCCTTTTCATCTGTCATCATCATCACTGTCTCCAGTCATTTTGACTGCAGCCAAGGTCACCTCTACTAGTGTGAATGGCCTGATGGTCTCTCTCTCTTCCCACAGTACTGTAACCAACTGTTGTGGTTCAAACACATTCACAGTGCTTTATCTTAACATGTTATTCAGGACTGGTAACTTCTACCATTTGGATTTAATTGATGACTTACTAATGGTAACTGACTGAATATGTAACTTGCATAGTATCTGATTCACTAACTGATTACAAGTGTATAATGGACTTACTATCTGATTCACTAAATTACTGGCTATTTCCTGAATGAGTATGTGACTGACTTGACTATCTGGCAGATTGGTTAATTGACTGACTGAATTAATACAGTAGGCTCCAAAATTACTGCCACCTCTGACTGGCAATGCACAAACAATACTTAACCAAATATAAACAATATAATTATAAAGAGAAACTCAAAATACCAACATGTGTGAAATACTGTACTTTATTTTAACCCACCAAAATCATTTATTGATTTAATTCCAAATCAAGGTATCACAATGAATGGCACCCTTAAAGATTATTGCAGATAACATCTACCAAAATTAAACCAGTAATTAAATTCCACTTATTTAAGGAACTATATTGAGCCATTACATCGTTGTCCTGTTTCACTAGGGTATAAACATGAGGTAACACGCATGCAATATCCCTTTGTCATCCAACATCATGAAGAAATCAAAAGAACTGGCAGTTCAAGAGAGACAGATGGTCGTAGGCCTTCATAAATCTGGTAATGGCTACAAGAAGATCCACAAACGATTGAATATACCCACTGAGCACTGTCAGGGCAATTATGAAAAAAATTCAAAAGATATGGAACAGTTGTAAACCTCACGGGTAGAGGACGCAAATGCATTTTGCCCCCCGGGATAGGGAGGAGGATGGTGAGAGAAGCAACAAAATCCCCAAGAATCACTGTGAAAGAATTCCAGGCCTTGGTGACGTCTTGGGGTCACCAGGTTTAAAAAAGCAGGTGCTCTGGTCAGATTAGACAAATGTAACGTTTGGTTCGATACAGCATCGGCATGTTTGGCGTCGAAACAGAGATTCATACAAGGAGAGGCACCTCATACCCACGGTGAAATATGGTGGTGGGTCAATGATGTTTTGGGGCTCTTAATTCCAGAGATCCAAGGGCACTGGTTAAGATTGATGGCATAATGAATTCCACCAAGTATCAGGCAATTTTGGCTGACAATCTGGTTGCCTCTGCCAGAAGGCTGGGACTTTGCCGTAGGTGGACTTTCCAACAAGACAATGACCCGAAACAGACCTCCAGATCCACACAGAAATGGTAATGTGACAACAAAATCAATGTTTTGATTTCAAGCATCACCATGGCCATCTCAGTCGCCGGACATCAATCCAATCTAAAACCTGTGGGCTGAGTTGAAGAGGGGAGTTGATAAGCTCAAACTCAAGAATGTGAAGGATCTTGAAAGGATCTCCATGGACGAATGGTCCAAAATCCCTCCAAATGTCTTCCTTAACCTCATCAAACATTACAGCAAAAGACTCCATGCTGTTATCCTTGCAAGAGGCGGTTGCACGAAGTACTAAATGAGGAGTGCCAATAATTATTTAACCTTTTGATTTTGGTGAAATTTATTTGGTATTAAATAATTGTATGATTTTGGTGGGTTCCATTGAGACATTAATAAAGTACAGTATTTCTCACATGTTGGTATTTTGAGTTTCTCTACAATTATATTGTTTATTTTAAGTATTGTATGTGCATTGCCAATCAGGGGTGCCAGATATTTTGGGGCCTACTGTAAATGACTGGCTGGATGGTTTGCTGGTGACTGACGGACTGGTTCTGAGAGAATCTGTTGTTAGTGCAGACGAGAGAAGACAGATATTGATTTTCCTTTCTATTATTTTAGTTTTTCCGAGAGAAAAGCCAGTGAGTCAGTGAAGTGTGTGTGTGTGTGTGTGCGCGCTATTGCCTATCAGCCTGTGACTGTACCTATTATCAGATAAGTCTAAAAAAGGATTGGATAGGTACTAGCAATAAGGCTATAACTCCCACCTTTGATGGGCAAGGTGGAATTGTCATTTTCACCATATTGCTTACGATATTTCTTTCAGAAGTACATGGGGGTAGGGTTTAGGGGTTTATTGTGGATAGGGTGAGTATACAGTAGCTCATATGCAATGGTGTAGTGGAGGGTAAATGCCATTGATGCATCGTTTATTTATTTCGCGCAAACGTTTACCTACCTTTCACATAAAAAAAAAATGCATTCAAAGTATAGGGAGTGTTACTTTACTCACTGCGAACAGCGATCAGCATTTATCCACCTGTATTTTGTGTGTGTGTGTGTGAACGTAGTCATTACTCACAGTCTGTGTGGTGAGCTAGAGAGCTTTTGTTTTCTTTTGGAGTCTTGGCAGAACACCTATGTAGCATCAACCTGTTTGAGGGAGTGTGTTAGGGTGGAGGGGAGAACTACAATCTCTTACCGTTTGAATGAGCGTGTAAGTACATTGTGAGTATATGATAACATCTTTGTGATTTTGTGTTTGTGTCTTTGCCCATGTCTATAGACTGAATGACTGACGGTCACTTGCTGTGCCTTGTCCACAGACCCTGCTGATAAACCACGGTTGAGAAAGAACAAGAAACCAAAGAAGAGAAGGAAGGCGCGGGGGAGGAGAAGGAGAGCAGCACATCCATCTTCCCCCATCACTTTAAATCACCCTCCATTTTCTGTCTAAACTAATCCAACTGGGCCCAACTCCACTCGGACTCAATCCAGCACTACCTACCACTATACCTACCGCATGCCTTCTCTCCCTTTTTCCATGTCCTTGTTTTGGAGTGTATTATCTTGATTTGTCATCTGTAGTGCATTGTCTTGATTTATTTTGAAATTGCACTGGCACATCCTTCAGGGCTCAAATAAATCCTTCCAATCCTGACAAAATGAGATTGAAGATGGCTCTTTGTCGCGCTGCACCTCCTGACGTTAATGCCCCACACTCGGGGTGCCTCCTACCCACAATGCGCGGCTTGATTGCACGGTGCTCATGGTTTCATTAAACAGCTGGCGTCCTTAAGCCGACTCCATGGAGATACCAAGGGAGACTGTGTGTGTGTGGGTGGGGGGAGGGAGGGATTAGTTTAAGATTTATGGAAGATTAGTTAGTAGCTAAGAAAAAGTCATATTTTATAATGCAGATGTAGAATGTAGGACGGTGATTATTCTGGAGCACCAGTTTTCATTTCAAGCCTTGCATAGTTATGTTCAATTGGTAAGGTAAGTGACCTAATGATATGGGTAGCGGATGAACTGGGGGGGGAAAGAATGTCCGGTATTCTCCGTTGCGGACTACTGTCAAAAATAAATAGTGGAGGTACGCCGGTAGAACATGAGCATATCACAATAATTAAAACAAAGATTTAGGCTATTACACCATCATTTATCATTACTGCCTATTGGCAGCATGAAAAAAAAATGCAAATGGACTTGAAAACCGGTGGTATAGGCTACGCTCCAAACTACGGTGTGGATCGATGTACAATATTTTTTGCCAAAGCAGAGATGATTGGCTGGGGCCAAGACAGACAGCAGTGGACCCATCAATCAAGTGAGGCTACAGATGTGCCTAATGACAATCACCGAATGACATAACACTTGTTGGTGTTTTAATAGACGACTCTTTCCATTCATTAAATGGCAGTGTTTCAAATGCTGGAATTTCTTTGGGGTGGACGAACGGGTGCAGATAGCCTACGTTTTCAAGTGATTTGTTTGAAAACATCAGGACTGGTTGTGTTCATGCCACACTTAAAGGTCATACATTTTTACAGTTAAATGTCATGTCTTTTCAATTAGGCCCATAAAAAAAAAAGCATGCACACATAGGAGGTACCGTAACGGGATTTGTTTTTAAATCGATTTTCACCCCTGGATAACCTGACGCCATTGTGTGAGTGTTGGAATGACACACCACTAGGATCGATTGTGAGAACTACTTTCTTTCTCTCCTTTTCATCTGTTCTCTACCCCTTCCTATTCCTTTAACATATCCTGTTTTTTTCCCTCACTCAATCAATCACAGGTCCCCAACCCTCTCAATCCCTATGGCTTTATCCCCAAGAGGATACTAGTGCCACTACCTACAATACCTGTGTGTGTGTGTGTGTGTCTTGCAGCCTCATATTGTCCCTTTTCCACTGTTACCATGGTTACTTGCAGTGCGCTAGCGGCAAAGCAAGGTGTGGTGGAACCTTGAAGATAACCCTTAGGGTCACCCTGCAGAGAGGCTCAACTAGGTACAGCTGACAGCCATATACAATACTGCAACATCCAACACACACTCACACACCATTGCTGAAATCTCACTCCACATATCCATTGTCTGGAAGAATTGCGTGTGTATGTGTGTGCGTTTCCACTCAAATTCACGACTACACACACACACACTAGGGTTTCCGGTATAAAAATGTGGGCCAGACATTTCACCGGAAGCATTTTCATTTACTGGACATTTAAATATACTGGATCCATATGCATTGGTTGCACAACCTGATTAGGGCGTCCAACCACGGTGCTCAGAATGCCAGAAATCACATTTTGTTTATGGTAATTCATCGTAACAGGACATGCAACTCTGTTTGGTGCGCTGTTGCAGCGTCTCTGGCGCAAGCTACATCGACTGGTATTTCAATCAATTAATAGGCTAAAACGCATTATTTCGCAAAGGACAATTGTCCTGCTACAATTTTATCGGATTTTCTTCTTTTTTTTACGAAAGTCGGTTATTACCGGCTAATGGAAACACGGACACACATTTCACCTCTAGCATGCGTTTGAGTTCAACCCCTATAGATGTTTGTTGCTGGAATCAGACTTGTTCTCTCTGCTACTATGTGTGATCAATTCCAGAGCACCAGAACAACAGTACTGCAGACTGGGAGTCAAACGGTAGATCAATAAATCACTCCTCACAGCTCCTGGTACCAACTAGCACTGTGATGGACTGTCAATCTCATCTGTGTGTGTGTGTGTTGGGTGGCGCGTGTGCATCCATGCAATTTCCCTCATACACCAGAGATTAGCCTTTTGTACACCACATGTGTCATCTATATTACATACATATATATTAAATAGGTTACTGGGCCCCCCCCCCCCCCCCCCCCCCATCTGCTTCTCACCGACATTTCTCCACAAATACCAGTCTCTCTATAAAATGTCTTATATCCTCTCTCCTACCCCATTATTCACAACGACCATGTTTAAACAGCCCTTTGAATGTTTTCTGCCTTATTGCTTTTATTGCTACCCTTCAGTTTTAATTAAGACGGTGGAATTAAGGAAATATCTTGGGCGATTTGGCAAGATCTTGGATCTGGCATTGCCTACAGTATGGGGAGGGTCATGGGTGTGTGTTAGAGAGAGAACGGTACATTATATTTGCAGTTAGACTAACAAACATAGCAACACTTTAACCTTTTATAAGTCGCTTTTGGGGATAGCAACAACATTGTCAGGCAAAGACAAGTACTATGATCTTCCCTCCTTCCTTCTCTCCCCAACACCGCCGCCTCTCTTACTTTTTCCACGTTATTCCGGTCAAAGACTTTGGAATAACAGGAAGTGTTGTTTCCGTGGGAAACCCATGCAGCTATCTTTTGATTCGACGAGACGGCTGGAAGGTGCGAAGTCTGAAAATGACATGGCACGTTCTGAATTCTATTACACTATTGATTTCCATTCATGCAATTAACTGAGCCGGGTGAGTGAATGCGGAACGGGGATGTAAACAGAGTAATGCCCATCAGAATGCGTTTGGTTTCGCAGTATGCTTTCCATGACCATTCCCAATGATGGTCTCATAGTGATGGCTAAAGATTTCTGAATGGTTTTTAGCCCCCATTGTTTCCTGTTTTTTAGAGTAAACGTAACTTGAAAATAAAGCTATATCACAATGATCTGTGAACATGCATGAAATGATCCTGAAGTTACACTGTCTGTGTGTTTCTCTCTCGCTCTCTCTCTGAAAGACTTCCCACTTGTCACAGATGTCAATTCAACGTCTATTCCACATTGGATCAACGTAATTTCATTGAAATGACATTCATTCAACCAGTGTGCGCCCAGGGGTTTGGCACCACAGGCCTAGTCCAGCCTAGCTGACAATGAGTCTAATTGCGGTGTGTGGCTTTGCAATCGGCGCAGCTTGCTGACATCACTGTGGCTGGGCTAATAGAATAGGCTTTTGATTCAATTGTCTTAATGAACAACTGGAACTGGCTACTGGATAATTGAATTAGAACCCAGCTCATTCTCCAATGGGACGACAGGAGCCACAGCTCCTGGAAGATAGGAGGATGGGAGGGGGAGAGAGAGAAGATGGAGAGAGAACCACAACAGGAGAACTCACTAAGCAAAGGTATGTTGAATCAACATTTTATCAACAGAATTATGTCATAGTTTTTCGGCATGCCGACATTTCTGGGTTGAATTTGCAAAACGTTTGTCAAGCTCGGTCCACTTTTTCCAGTGTGTATTTTACTGGGGACTCTTGACCCTCAGCCATTAATTATCTCACTCCCATCCTCAAGCACACAGACACACACCACACCACACACACACACAGATAAAGGTCTTATCCCAGAGGGGCCATGCAGCGTATCTGAAGTGGAACGCCTTATCACTCCCCTCCATCAGCTAGCCTGGGAGAGGGAAGAGGAGGACGACTGGGAGTAGAGGGAGGAAGACGGAGGAAGAATGCTGTATACACAGGGACTAGGGAGAAAAAGAAAAAGAGGAGAGAAGGAACTATAGAAGTAGGAGGGGAAGGAGAACGGAGGTTTGAGGTTTGAACAAAACAAAAATAGCGTGGAGAGTGGTAAAGTACAGGTAGAAGAGGGGGGGAAAGGGAGGGTGAAGTAGCTATACAGGACAGGTGCTGTACACTGAGTGTGAGGGAGGGGTCTGGGGAAAAGAGAGTGAAAGAAGAAAAGAGAGGCAGTCCATTGAGTCCAGGAGAAACAGCTTGAAGACCGGGCCCGGCTTTATTCTTTATCACATGACATCCTCTAAAGTCATTACACCCCAATAATAGAGACTCGGGCCAACTGAGCTCCTTAACCCCACTGGTGTGTGGGTCTGCGTGTGCACCAATGAAAGTGGCACATCACGTAATCCCACCAGTAACTGGGATAAACCCACAGTCTAATCTCCCTTTGTTTTTCTCTTTCTTTTCTCCCTTGTTCTTTTCCACGGGAAGCATTGTCCTTTACCTTATCCTCACCGCTTTACTTACTGCGGCGCTCCCTAGGCGCGGCTTACTGCGGCCCTCCCTAGCCCCGGGAATCTTCTCTGCGTCTGCAGAAGGGGCTTGTGGATTCTGTGTAACTTTGACTCATATTATGAGCTCCTGGCTGGATTTGAGGGAGACTTTCTGGGGAAGGAGCTCGGTTTTGTCGTCTTTACCACTTGTGTTAAAGTGTGATGTTGAGAAGTTTTGGGAGTGAAAGACACCGTACGGATACACCAATTAAAACTTGATCAACAGGTTTAACATTTGTCACAGCTAAATCGCTAATAGTTAGTAGGTAGGGAAATGTTGTTGGCCATAGCTAGACAGCACACTTCAACGATACACATCACATCCCATCCCCCCCGGGGCAGCGGCAACAGGCCCAGGTGCTTGAAGTACCAGCAAGGCCGGGCAAGCAGCTAATTGCTCACAGGTGTGGGTGATTGACAAGTGATTGCAGAGTGATAGGTGGACTGAGTAGGGCCTTGGCTCGGCTGGGTTTTCCCACATTTGTTTGCTACCTTGTTGTTATCGTATGACTTTTTGCATATCTTATTTTTGCCACCAGCCTCACTAACGGACAGGATAAGGACCGAGATCGCCCTGGACCCTGTTAAGTGCATTGTCTCCTTAGCAAATGCATCCAACACCCTTTTCTCATATACTTACTTTCACGTTAAATGCACACATTGACAGATTATGGAACAGCTAGGCAGGCCTAAAACCTCTAGACATAGCGAGACTAGACTTTTTCGTAAACTGGCTAGTTGGTTTTGTAACTATGCTTTTTCTGGAGTGTGGAATACACATACCCATCTAACACAGACTCTGGCCTTTGTGGCCTTCTCCTTCAAGGCTGGAACACACACACACACAGTCCCGGTGAATAATGACAGCTTCTTGTTTGTGTAATGATCGTATCGGCTCCGGTGGAGAGAGAGGGGGCGGTGTTATCGGCTTTGTCTGAGAGTATACAGAGGATCAGTCACACACAAACACACACACACACACACACAAACCTTCATCGTGTCTTCTTCCGATGGACATCCAGTGTAAACGGAGAACAGCTTTGATTGACTGTGGGGCATTGTCTTTCTCTAGGATTGTATTGGATTTCAATGGTAAAGTGAACCTCCACGGTCACAAAATGTTGATATGAAGTTCACAAATGTTCGGTCCTTAAGGCTGGTGTGAATGGCTCGTCACTTTTAAATTGTATCTAGTAAGCACCATATAATTCACATCTCTTCCTGTCTCACAAGCAATAGCAGGTATTCATAATGTAGTGATTATAATGCTACCTCTTTAGCTTAGCAGGCATTTACATGGTAGTGTTATTAATGTGACCTCGTCAGCATAGCGTCACGTCTCTCCTCCTCCTTCACTATTAGCAAGCGGGCTGAAGGTCAATCACCTATTAACGTCAGCCTATGAGCATGGCACACTAAGGCATTTCCACTACGCTTCCTGGCTAACCTTTGGGCTGACTCGTGCAATAATCACTTTCCATTCTTTCAACCAATGGGCATACATCTAGGGTAGTATTTATACGTCAACTCACCCTTTGTGTGTCTCACTTGCTGTTTTGAAACAACGGTCTTCCATCAGCAGACGAGGCCTACCCCAAACTATTTCATGTTGCATTCTCTCTGTTGTCGTTCAGTTAAGCCTGTACTATACTACACCATAACTTTGATCATCTTTAAGTGACACTAATAACCTCTTTCGTTATCCATATATTT